>NC_090726.1:29860837-29870837 GCF_036898095.1 Palaemon carinicauda | reverse complement strand
AATTGTTTAGATAGGATAGTCCCCTGGATTGTTTGCATTTAGGAATTGTTTAGATTGGATAGTCCCCTGGATTGTTTGCATTTAGGAATTGTTTAGATGGGATAGTCCCCTGGATTGTTTGCATTTAGGAATTGTTTAGATGGGATAGTCCCCTGGATTGTTTGCATTTAGGAATTGTTTAGATGGGATAGTCCCCTGGATTGTATGCAATTGGGAATTGTTTAGATAGGATAGTCCCCTGGATTGTTTGCATTTAGGAATTGTTTAGATGGGATAGTCCCCTGGATTGTTTGCATTTAGGAATTGTTTAGATGGGATAGTCCCCTGGATTGTTTGCATTTAGGAATTGTTTAGATGGGATAGTCCCCTGGATTGTTTGCATTTAGGAATTGTTTAGATGGGATAGTCCCCTGGATTGTTTGCATTTAGGAATTGTTTAGATGGGATAGTCCCCTGGATTGTTTGCATTTAGGAATTGTTTAGATGGGATAGTCCCCTGGATTGTTTGCATTTAGGAATTGTTTAGATGGGATAGTCCCCTGGATTGTTTGCATTTAGGAATTGTTTAGATGGGATAGTCCCCTGGATTGTATGCAATTGGGAATTGTTTAGATAGGATAGTCCCCTGGATTGTTTGCATTTAGGAATTGTTTAGATGGGATAGTCCCCTGGATTGTTTGCATTTAGGAATTGTTTAGATGGGATAGTCCCCTGGATTGTTTGCATTTAGGAATTGTTTAGATGGGATAGTCCCCTGGATTGTTTGCATTTAGGAATTGTTTAGATGGGATAGTCCCCTGGATTGTTTGCATTTAGGAATTGTTTAGATGGGATAGTCCCCTCCCTGGATTGTTTGCGATTGGGAATTGTTTAGATAGGATAGTCCCTTCGATAGTTTGCATTTAGGAATTGTTTAGATGGGATAGTCCCCTGAATTGTTTGCATTTAGGAATTGTTTAGATGGGATAGTCCCCTGGATTGTTTGCATTTAGGAATTGTTTAGATGGGATAGTCCCCTGGATTGTTTGCATTTAGGAATTGTTTAGATGGGATAGTCCCCTGGATTGTTTGCATTTAGGAATTGTTTAGATGGGATAGTCCCCTGGATTGTTTGCATTTAGGAATTGTTTAGATGGGATAGTCCCCTGGATTGTTTGCATTTAGGAATTGTTTAGATGGGATAGTCCCCTGGATTGTTTGCATTTAGGAATTGTTTAGATGGGATAGTCCCCTGGATTGTTTGCATTTAGGAATTGTTTAGATGGGATAGTCCCCTGGATTGTTTGCATTTAGGAATTGTTTAGATGGGATAGTCCCCTGGATTGTTTGCATTTAGGAATTGTTTAGATGGGATAGTCCCCTGGATTGTTTGCATTTAGGAATTGTTTAGATGGGATAGTCCCCTGGATTGTTTGCATTTAGGAATTGTTTAGATGGGATAGTCCCCTGGATTGTTTGCATTTAGGAATTGTTTAGATGGGATAGTCCCCTGGATTGTTTGCATTTAGGAATTGTTTAGATGGGATAGTCCCCTGGATTGTTTGCATTTAGGAATTGTTTAGATGGGATAGTCCCCTGGATTGTTTGCATTTAGGAATTGTTTAGATGGGATAGTCCCCTGGATTGTTTGCATTTAGGAATTGTTTAGATAGGATAGTCCCCTGGATTGTTTGCATTTAGGAATTGTTTAGATGGGATAGTCCCCTGGATTGTTTGCATTTAGGAATTGTTTAGATGGGATAGTCCCCTGGATTGTTTGCATTTAGGAATTTTTTAGATGGGATAGTCCCCTGGATAGTTTGTGATTGGGATTCCAAAAACAAAGGAAAAAATTAGAAATCATAATTCAGAGATTGAAAAAAAGAAAGACTAATAAGATATTGCCACAGACTAACTTTCACCAGATGATCTATGCTGGGAAGTAAGAAGCCTGGTCGTAGAGCTCTGCACATATAAGGTAATAACATCCTGACGAATCACAGAACCAAAACTCTGGTTCTAGACTCGCCGTCTATGAGTAGACTGAGTCTGTATAGTCTGGATATGTGTTGCCGACTGTTCGCCTGACTATTCTAGACAATCCCCGATTTTGGTAAATCAGTTCATAGTCCCTACTCCCTCCTCAGTCTTATTAAAAACACCCTTTCCTTTGTCAGAAGTGGTTGTTGTAACATTTGATATACTTTGTCTTGTCATGAACACCCTTTCCTTTGTCATAAATGGTTGTTGTAACATTTGATATGCTTTGTCTTATCATGAACACCCTTTCCTTTGTCAGAAATGGTTGTTGTAACATTTGATATACTTTATCATGAACACCCTTTCCTTTGTCAGAAATGGTTGTTGTAACATTTGATATGCTTTGTCTTATCATGAACACCCTTTCCTTTGTCAGAAATGGTTGTTGTAACATTTGATATACTTTGTCTTATCATGAACACCCTTTCCTTTGTCAGAAATGGTTGTTGTAACATTTGATATACTTTGTCTTATCATGAACACCCTTTCCTTTGTCAGAAATGGTTGTTGTAACATTTGATATACTTATCAATAGATCATACACCTTATGAAATACCGAGGTGTATGAAATAAAGATTTTAAACTTGCAAAAAGACCATCAATACCAACGAGATGAACAAGAATAAGGTTTCAAGATGTTGGATGTCAACACACAGGACGAACTACTGCTACTAATTGTAAGAACCACATCCTTCTCCCAAGCTTTGCTGTTGCTGTGAGTTGAACGCACATTGGGCTGGCTGAGATTAGAATAATAATGGACGACCCTTTCGATTTGCAAGATAAGGAGTTGAGTGGCGGGCAGTCACTGATTGCATTGTCCTAGGAAAATGCTACTTGAAGGTAAACATACTTTTCATAGAAGAGGGTGGGGGAAAGATGGTGATATGTTACCACATTAGAATAAAGATACAGGCAGTATGGGTTAGCGGGTTTGCAAATGTTGTTGCGTAACTATCAAACGCATGAAATGTGGTATGCTCTGTTTATTATACGTAATGATGAATGAGCTTTTAGATTTAAGCTGTTTAGCTGTCCTGTACCTTTCTATAATGAAGTATTTTTTTTAACTTAATAAATGGCACTTGCCATTTTCATCACTTACCGTTTCTGTTAAGCAAAAAGTTATAAAGTTCCATAATAATGTATTTTGCGTTCTGTGCAGAAGTCTGGTTTAAAAACATTTTTGGGGTAATAATATGTGTTCTACCATTTAAATTTTAACATTCAATAAACTGTCCTCTACCTCACCTTTCAAGTAATCTAAGAAAAACGGACTATTGGGAGTCCCATAGGCCTACCTGCCAATTCAGCAAATGCCTTCACTTAGCCCTCTTTGGTCCTAGCTTTGGCAGAGAGGGGATTGAGCTCCCAATGATCTGTTCCTTGCCATTGCTGCTCACGAGCGGTCATTAATCCTATAAAAGACAGGTTATCATTTATAAGTTAATAAGACCAGGATAATGATTTTAAAGTTGTTGTTGTTGTTATTATTATTATTATTATTATTATTATTATTATTATTATTAGTTAAGCTGCAACCCTAGCTGGAAAAGCACGATGCTCTCTAAACCAAATTGCTTCAACAGGGAAAATAGCCCAATGAGGGAAGGAAGTAAGAAAATAAGGAAACAGACAGTTGAAGATCATGGTACAGAGGCTATGGTACAACCCAAGAATAGAAAACAATGGTGATTTATTTTGTAGTGTCTTCCTAGAAGAGCTGCTTACCATAGCTAAAGAGTCTCTTCTACCCTTACCAAAAGGAAAGTAGCCACTGAACAATTACAGTCCAGTAGCTAACCCCTTGAGTGAAGAAATATTTTTACTGTTATCTTGGTGTTGTCAGGTTTATGAAGAAAGAGGAGAATTTGTGAAGAATATTATCATTATTGTTATTATTATTACTAGCCAAGCTACAACCCTAGTTGGAAAAGCAAGATGCTATAAGTCCAAGAGCTCCAACTGGAAAAAATAGCCCAGTGAGGAAAGGAAATAAGGAAATAAATAAATGATGAGAATAAATTAATAATATACAGTATCATTCTAAAAACAGTAACAGCGACAAAACAGATAGGCCAGACTATTCGGTGTATGTGTAGGCAAAGGGAAAAAGGGCCGTGATCAGAGAGGGATCCAATGCAGTACTGTCTGGCCAATCAAGTGACCCATTAACTAGCGATAGTTTCTCAAGCAGGTATTATTTGATAAAGGGTAGTTTCTGTTAAAACTCACATTTTCTCAATATATATTTGCATTGATGTGTAATTTAAATCATTGTTTTAAAAGGTCTACTATTGGCCTTTCTACTTTAGCTTTTATTTATGTCTTAGATTTATCATTGTGCTCTAGCTAGATTGAATTTCTTCCTTTTAAGGTTTAAAGGCCGCTCATGAATGGCAGAGGTAAGATTAAAAAAAGGACCTGCCATCAGACTCGTCGGTAATGTTGGCAGTATTGAGACACGAATAGTTTCTTAAAGATTATTAATAATACGGTTAGAACAAAGCAGATGTTGTAGTCATCTTAATGAAATTTCAAAACTAGATATAGTGGCATATATTTAAAAAGCACATGTAACCGAGAAACTTATGTAGGTCTACAAAGTTTTCTCGTGTTGTTACACACACACACACACAAGATAAAGACGACTGGCGATATCTGACCGAGGCTCTTTGCGTCAATAGGCGTGGGAGGAGATGATGATGATGATGATGATATATATATATATATATATATATATATATATATATATATATATGTATATATATATATATATATATACGTATGTTTGTAATAAGATATATATATATATATATATATATATATATATATATATATATATATATATATATATATATATATATATATATATATATATATATATATATATATATATTATATATATATATATATATATATATATAATATATATATATATCTTATTACAAACATACGTATATATATATATATATATATATATACACATATAAATATTCAAGCAACATTTTACATCATATTTCATAAGAAAGCCGCTGCACGCAAAACTCCCATTCGTTGGACGCCACATCATGAAATAAACCGTTAAATTTATGACCCTCGAAACATCCTCTGAACATTCTGAAGTCGGCCCAGTTATATATAAAGAATGTATATAAAAAAAAGAGACATTAGAATTTACGAGTTCTCCCACGGAGAGCAATTTTGCATGCATCATGCACAATGCAAAATTGCTTTCAGGGGAGAAAAAAGTGGATTGGTTAGGTGTTTTTTGTCTGTGTGTGTGTGTGCATGTGCATGTCTTCCAGGCGGAATATGTAAAGTACCTTCATGTCGAATGTATGGCTTTGTGTGTGTGTGTCTGTGCATATCTTCCAGGCCGAATATGTAAAGTATCTTCATGTTGAATGTTGTGTGTGTGTGCGTGTGTGTGTGTGCATGTCTTCCAGGCGGAATATGTAAAGTACCTTCATGTCGAATGCATGGCTATGTGTTTGTGTGTGCATATCTTCCAGGCGGAATATGTAAAGTATCTTCATGTTGAATGTTTTGTGTGTGTGTGTGTGTGTGTGTGTGTGTGTGTGTGTGTGTGTTCCAGGCGGCATATGTAAAGTACCTTAATATTGAATGTATGGCTTTATGTCAGTATGTAGAAATCATGTCGACCATTCTAAGACATTTTTTTCAACATCGGTTTTTTTTTAAACTGCCGTTTTAATCTCCTTACTACTTGCCATCAAATTACGAGTTCTTCTTTTAATTCTACCATCATAGAACGAGTTTCTTCCTTTAAAGATTTAAAGGTCGCTAATGAATGGCAGAGGCAAGATAATAACAACAACAATAACAATTAAAATAACAACACTAACTAACAAAAACAACATAAATAACTATATTAACAATAACAAAAACAACATAAATAACTATATTAACAATAACAAAAACAACATAAATAACTATAATAACAATAACAACAACAAGAAGATTAAAATTACTGACTACAACGCCACTCACACATTTATAACGCTTCCAGAAAACTCAAATCACGGACAGTGACATTGCAGGACAATGCCCTAGAAACGGACCACATATACATATGATCAGCGCCCAAGCTCCCTCTCCACCCAAGCTCCCTCTCCACCCAAGCTATGACCAAGGAAGGCTAGGTAATGGCTGCTAATGATTCAACAGATAGACATAGGCTCCCCCAAACTCCCCATCCTTAGCTCACAAGGATGGTGAGGTTGCAGCGACCAAAGGAACTAACGACTTCGAGAGGGACTCGAGCCCCAGTCTGGCGATCACCAGGCAAGGACGTTACCGACAAGCCACCTTAACCCTTTATGCAGAATCTAGATTGTCGTTTTTTAGTTAATATTGATATTATTATTATTATTATTATTATTATTATTATTGTTGTTGTTGTTGTGGTTGTTGTCGTAGTTGTTGTTGTTATTATTTGTTATTAATTATTCATTTATTATTATTATTTATTTATTATTATTTATTATTATTATTATTTATTATTATTATTATTTTTATTATTATTAATTATTATTATTATTATTATTATTATTATTATTATTATTAGCCCTGCTGAAAGTTTAGTTCCGAAAAGCAAATGCCCTAACTTGGAAAGTAGCTCAGACAGATAGATAGACAGATAGAGAGAGAGCAATGGAAAATATAAAGATTCAAAATCCCAAATATATTATTCTTTCCGATAACAGCCATATTTTAAAGGCTAGAAAACATTCCACGGGTTGAAGACCTGACTGGAGAAGGATATTTAAATCATGGTAAAATGAATGAATTAATATACATACGTAGGATATTATCCTTATTGCTTGCTAAGCTACAACCCAAATTGGAAAAGCACCATGCTATAAGCCTAGGGGCCCCAACGGGGAAAGTAGCCCAATGAGGAAAGGAAACGAGGAAAAATGAAATATTTTTTAAGAACAGCAACACTTGAACAAATATTTCCTTATAAACTGTAAAATCTTTAACAAAATAAGAGGAAAAGAAATTAAGTAGAATAGTGTGCCCGAGTGTACCCTCAAGCAAGAGAACTCTAGACAGGTCTCCAAAAATATTACTAGACTCTCTCCATACACCGAATTTTTTTTCATATCCATAAAATATGGAAGCAAAAAAAAAAACCATATCTTAAAATTCATAGTATATAAAAGGAGATATGGATGCAAAACTATCTTTGAATTTATAATCCGTATGAAAATTTCTTGGGTTGTGCCATAGCCTCTGCACCATGGTCTTCCACTGCCTTGGGTAGAGTTCCCTTGCTTGAGGGTACACTCGGGCACACTTTTCTATCTTATTTTTCTTCCTCTTGTTTCTTTAATTTTTCTATAGTTTACAGAAGAAAGATCTATTTTAATGTTGTTACTGTTCTTAAAATATTTTATATTGTTAATTATTTCTCTTGTAGTTTATTTATTTCCTTTCCTCACTGGGCGATTTTTCCCTGTTGGAGCCCTTGGGCTTATAGCATCCTGCTTTTCCAACTAGGGTTGTAATAATAATAATAATAATAATAATAATAATAATAATAATAATAATAATAATAAGAAAGAATTGCTTGAATAAACATAGTGCTTGTTAAAGCAGCTACAGGGTGTTTCTGCAAAAAGAAATATAATTGAATGCTAACAAAAAGGTTTAAGTGTATGTTCGATGTAAAGACAACTATTAATAACTGATAAATTAAAACATAAATATGTTGGAATGATTGTTAGTGATTATGTGTATTGGAAGAGTTGGGGTCACTTGAACTAACAAAGAGAGAGAGAGAGAGAGAGAGAGAGAGAGAGAGAGAGAGAGAGAGAGAGAGAGAGAGAGTCAGTCAGACTGTTCATGTAAAAAGACTAGGAGTAGATATGGAAGTACTGTAGATGAAAGTGTATAATTTTTTTATTTCATTTTATTATAAGAAACTGAAAATATATTGTAAACACATCGAAAAACTAACAAAATTATAACTAACATAACCAAATTATCTTAATATCTTCGCTAAATAAGCAACTTACTTGTTTCCTTCTAAAGATGAATTTCGTAACGCAGTCTGTGAATGATATTGAAAATCTGACGCATCTGAACAGCTGATATTACGTTATTTTGAACGTTTACAGAGACGTAATTCAAAGAAAACATAATAACAGTTAAAATAAGGGAATTATCAATCGTTGATGTAGGAAAGAGGGGATAAACTGATGGAGTAGCAGTTGAAGGTGATGGAGGCAGAGTTGAGCTGAGGAGGGTGGAAAGAGGGCCTTGAACCTTTGACATTCTCAGAGTTGGGGAACGTTGATACCTTATAGACTCGAGAGAGAGAGAGAGAGAGAGAGAGAGAGAGAGAGAGAGAGAGAGAGAGAGAGAGAGAGAGAATTATATCGTGTAGTTTCACCAGGACAACCGGAATCCTATCTGTATGATTTTTTGAGGGAAGGGGGGTTAGTCAGGGAGAGAACTTGCCCAACTCAAAAACTATAATTATCTCTATAATCTTTTATATTATGTTTTTACAACTTTAATATTACGCTTTTACTCATGCGCACACAGATCCTATAATATTAGATTTCTATCTTAGATTTTTTTAACTTTATTATAATGATCTTCAAATTATATTTCATCTTATATTTTTTTTTTTTAGCTATTATAATGACCGTTGAAGTTTCACCTTAAACTGAAGGTTATACTAAGAGAAAAAGATACCATTGATGGTCACTTTTCAACAGTTTGTGTGTTTATGGTTGCGCGGCCAAAGGTATTAGCATAAAATTTATTGGTGGGTTGTTAAAGTATAAATTTCCTCAACCAATAAACTAAGAAAACGATATGAGATTCACAAGTTCAACAACACGCTGAAGGGAAGAGTCTTAACTGTCTACATGAAATGAAAATTCGTAAAGGCTTGCGTCCTCCTCTCCACAGGACCTTATAGCCGAATGGGCTCCCTAGCCAGCACGCTGACATATTGCCCTGTACCAACTGTGTTTCACACGATCGTACATAGTTCATTTTGTGTATATATTACGCTTGTATCTTCGCTCTTCCCTCGAACTAAAAAGAGCCAGAATAAACATGTCTGCTTTTCTCCTCTGTAACAGTGTCTGTTTTTTTAACATGAAATTTCTTGTTGCTTTGAGCTTTTGGATATAAAGGAGAGTGTTCTATAATAAATTCACTCAGTTGCTTTCAACCTGTCTTTGAGTCACAACCTTCTCTCGGCTCGTCACAGCCCAAATTCTATAGAAAACGTCCCTTTCTGTCGAATGCCAGACTGGGGTATGAGTTCCGCTCAAGCTCGATAGTTTCTTGTAGTGTCAGCAACCTCACCATCCTCGTGAGCTAAAAATGGGGGCTTCGGGGGAGCTTATAGGTCTACATGCAGAGTCATCAGCAGCCATTGCCTGGCCCTCTATGGTCCTAGCTTGGATGGAGAAGGGGTTTGGGCGTTGTCTAGGCATTGTTCTGCTAGCTAGGGCATTGTCATTGTCCCTTGCCTCTGCCATTCATGAGTGGCCTTTAAACACGCACTTCCTTCTGCATATTTTGTATATTTGGGAGAAAAGTCTCTATGTCTATAATGGATAACCACTTTCATCTGTTTCATATTAAAATTATCTAGCCTTACCTAACATAATCTCTGGTTTTGTCTTTATGTTATGATTATTGTCGTTTCATCTGTTGTCAACCCAATTGCTTAATATCCTGATGGTGAAATATAATTATAGTAGACTAATATGTCTAAATGTCTTAGGTTCAGAAAGATCATTTTGATTTTCTTTTAATATGTTAAAAGAAAATAGGTTGGCCAAGGCGTCAGCCACCCGTTGAGATACTACCACTAGGGGGTTAATGGTTACTTTGACTAGCCAGATAGTTCTACATTGGATTCCTCTCTGGTTACGGCTCATTTTTCCTTCGCCTACACATGCACCGAATAATCTACATATTCTCC
>NC_090726.1:29850837-29855837 GCF_036898095.1 Palaemon carinicauda | reverse complement strand
TCATGTTTTATATTAATGTATTGGGGTTATTTCATATGCTGTACATATTGCTTTGGGGATTTGGTATATACTCGAATGGGTAACGGGGGAGGGTGGGCTGTGGCACCCTAGCAGTACCAGCTAAACTTAGTTGAGTCCCTCGCCAGGCTGAGAGGAGCGTAGAGAGGAAAGGTCTTTTTTTTTTTTTTTTTTTTTTTTTTTTTTTTTTTTTTTTTTTTAATATGTTTGATGTCTGGTACCCACCAAAATTGATTGAAGTTCCTTGGTATATAGATAGATAGATCGAATGTTTATTACCTTCGCCAACTACGTTGCGAAGGTTATGTTTTAGTAGGCGTGTATTTATTTGTGTATTTATTAGTTTGTATGTCTGTCTGTGTGTGTTTTCGATTCGCATAACTCAAAAACTATTAGATCGAATCTCATGAAATTTGGTTGGATGATTGGCCATGATCTAAGGTCAATTTGATTAGATTTTGGGAGTGATTGGGTCAAAAGTCAAGGCCAAGGTTACGAAAAGGTAAAAAAAAAAGTTTTTTCATATCGTCTCCAATTTTTATCTAATTTGCATGAAACTAGTGTCAAAATTTGTATAATTCAATCGCCTATCTTGTGATATAAAACATAATATAGTGATATCATTACCCTTGTTGCGGTTGTGGGTCAAAGGTCAATGGGGTCAATTAACTTGCAGAAAGTGAATGAAAATTAAAATATATAGTCCATGATGACAAATTTAGATGATGTGTTTTGGGATCAAATACCCACAACATCATCAGTTTTCTTGGTGACAAAAGTGACAATGACGAAAGTATGCACTGTACCGAATGCCGTTCTAGTTCTCCTATACGTTGTTCAAATATGTATGTATGATTGTATTTGTGTATATTTGTATATAACGTGGCAGGCAAGTGGGGATACCTTAACGTGGTGAAATAGTTTGTGTACCCCATGATAAGCAAGGCTGTACTAGTCAGGGACACCCTTATTAGTTTGGTTCGTCGTGAATGATGAGACAAAAGTCTTAACACCATCACCAATCCATAGTGGCTGGCGTGGTGATAATAATGCCGAACCTCAGACATTGTCTGAGGCTGCATTTGTTTTTTATTGTTGTTGTTGTTGTTGTTGTGACCTGACCTTTCGTCGCTGGAGAGTTCAAGTGGCAGTTCAATTTGATAAGTTTTTGCGAGTGATTGGGTCAAAAGTCAAGCTCAAGGTCACGAAAAGGTCAAAAACGTTGGATTCGACCTGGTGAGACTTGTCACCATCAGCGACCTACAAAGTGAGTGATTTTTGTCGATGACCAAAAGCAAACTTCGACTTTCAGGAGGTGTACTGTAGGCATTACAATTAATGGTTTTTGTAGTGTTTCTTTGAGCCCAAGAAGTCTTAAGTAATGTTTCGTCGACCAACCGATTAGTTGAAATAATGTTTCGTTAAATGTGGATATTGAACAAATCGGAGTCTTCAATAAGAAGTGCCTTTATGTTGTCATGTTATTTTAAAGAATTCTTAAGTGTGAAGATGTTCTTACTACCTGATGTAGAGGACTGCATTTAAATTGTAGGTTATTAGAGTTGTAATGTTATTTACCTTATAGCATCAGGATTCTCATTACACGAAACATTCTTTTAGAATGATGAAAATATTTATATACTCGACCTTGTCTAAACACTTAAGGTTAGATATATATATATATATATATATACTGTATATATATGTATATATATATATATATATGTATGTATATACTGTATGTGTATATATATATATATATATATATTTATATATATAGATATATATATCTATAGATAAATATATATATATATAATATATACATACATATATATATATATATATATATCTATAGATAAAATATATATTATATATATAATATATACATACATATATATATATATATATATATATTGAATCATTAGCCGTAACTAGTCCACTGAAGGACAAAAGCCTCTGACAAGTCCTTCCACTTCTTTCTGAATATGGTCTTTGTATGGCAGTCTATACACACAAATTTTCTCACCTCGTCAACCCATCGTCTTCTCTTCCTTCTCCTGCATCTTTTGCAATCTCTAGAGCCCATTCAGTTATACTTCATGCCCATCTATTATATGTCATTTTCGTTATATGTCCTACCCATGTCCATTTCTTTTTCTTTCATGGTAGAGTATCTTTTTTCTTTTTAACAAAGGAGCGAAGTTAATTGGTTTTGGGGATAAGAATATTTTAAAGGGATTCATGTGTGTGTGTCTTACATAAGTCCTTTTATAGTTTATATATCAAATATCTTTTATAATGTTGTTGTTGTTTTTGAAACATTTTATTTAATTTTTTCATTGCTTCTGATATTATTTATTTATTTCCTTTAACCTTTCCTCACTGGGCTATATTTCTCTGTTGGAGCCCTTGGGCTTATAGCATCTTGCTTTCCCAACTAGGTTTGTGGCTTAGCTAGTAATGATAATATATATATATATATATATATACACACACACATGAATCCATTTAAAATATTCTTATTCCTATTCTAAATGGATTCATGTGTGTGTATATATATATATATATAATATATAAACATACAGTATATATATATAATATATATATATATATATTTTTTTTTTTTTTTTTTTTTTTAATTATACATATATAAAAAATAAATGTAAGTATTTATATCGCAAAATGATAGAAGTAATTATTAGGTGAAACGGAAATAAAATGTGTTATTGAATCCGGCATCTGAGAACAGCATGTCTGCAAAGCTTTAATGACACCTTTATTGTTACAACGTGATATCGATTCAAGTGAACAAGCTACTGGCATGTCCAACCCTGTCTTCTGACGCTGTTCAACATGGCACTGGCGATAGCGTTATCTTGTTCAATTTGAACACACTGGTTCTCAACGTGATGGTACCAGCTGAAAGGGAGGTATGGATTTGCGCGTTCTGGAGGTGTATCCATGATCTCTATCGTATAAACGACTCCTTTTATATATGAGATTTCATAATCATCATCATTTCCTCCTACGCCTATTGACGCAAAGGGCTTCGGTTAGATTTCGAAGGTCGTCTCTCTGTCTTGAGCTTTTAAATCAATACTTCTTTATGTCTGAAATAAAATAACTGTAATGTTACTGTTCTTAAAATATTTTATTTTGACTGTTCATTCCTTCTCTGTAGTTTATTTATTTCCTTTTTTCTCTCCTCACTGGGCTATTTTTTCCCTGCTGGAGCCCTTGGGCTTATAGCATCTTGCTTTTCCAACTAGGGTTGTAGCTTAGCATGTAATAATAATAATAATAATAATAATAATAATAATAATTTATGGAGGTCAAATAACGAGGATATTGATGATTTGCCGATCTGGGGTTTGAATGCCGCTCAAGTTCGGTAGTTTCTTGTTGTGTCTGCAACCTCGCTATCCTTGTGAGCTATGGATTTGTGGTTTTGGGGAGTCTATAGGTCTACCTGCCAAGTCATTAGCAGCCATTACCTGGCCCTCCCTGGTCCTAGCTTGGATAGAGAGGGGCCTTGGGCTCTGATCATATGTATATATGGTCAGTCTGTAGGGCATTTGTCACTGTCCCTTGCCTCTGCCGTTCATGGCCGCCTTTTAAACCTTTAAAACGTTTAAATCGAATCACAAGAAGAATGAGCTTTTAACATTTTAGTTGTTATCAGCAGCTTTGCTGAATTTACTTGGATTCGAACTGTTGTCGGCGTCAATGACCTTAGATGTCAGGATGCCAGAAAACATCAAATCAATCAATCAATCTAAATGTTGAGACCTGGCATCATCAGCGACTTATAAAGTGAGTGATTCAAGTGTCGATGATCAAAAACAAACTTCCACTTTCAGGAGGTGCACTGTAGGGATTACTGATAAAGGTTTTCGTAGTGTTTCTCTGGACCCAACTTTCTCCTATTTCCCAGCCTTCTACTTGTTCGCTCGGTTACATTGTTCCATCCCGCTGTCCAACATCTACTGTATTAGCTCTTTCCCTTCGCAGATCAAAAGCAAACTTCCACTTTCAGGAGGTGCACTGTAGGGATTACTAATAAAGGTTTTTGTAGTGTTTCTCTGAACCCAACTTGCTCCTATTTTCCAGCCTTCTACTTGTTCACTCGGTTCCATTGTTCCATCCCGCTGTCCAACATCTATTAGCTCTTTCCCTTTGCGTCCCCAGTTGCGCCTCAGATATGACCAAAATCCCCCAGTGAAGATCAAAATCCTCATCGAGTGCATCGGTTCAAAATACCAAAAGTTATGACAACCGAATCACTACCATTTCGTTTCAAGGACGCAGATCTTAATCGTCTGTCAAAGGCCACAATCTATCAGCAGCCAACTTGCCATCAGGTGGCAGAGATTACAGTGAGAAGTGCTTGGGGGGGTGGGGGGGGAATCCCAGGTCTCAAGAGGAAACGGTAACACCCCTACCCCCCCCCCTTCCCCGCTCCCTACGTTCTGCCAGTTTCTATAGGAATATACTACCGAATAAACAAAAGAAGCTGTAATTGCTTATTATTATTATTATTATTATTATTATTATTATTATTATCATTATTATTATTACGCAGAATAACATCTTACCATCACTTTCCATTTCTTCATGGATGTCATAAGAACGTTACTGCTCTAACTAATCTCTTTCAACTTTGATTTCAATAGTTCACATGCAGGGTCTCCCCCTCTCTCTCCTCCACCAAGAAATGAGCTCCCCGGCCCCAGCGCTGAACCATTTAGACTAGACTAAACAGATCGATCCCATTGGCCTTGGTAGATCATTTTCCGCATTCCGCGTTTGACTGCGCATGCGCGCACTTATGAAATCATGCGTGACCGACGAATAAGAGCATGACGTCATTAGAACTTTACCTTCAGGGACGTTCAGTGGGCATCATGACTAATTTCTACAGGATTTGCTTTTGCAAGAATCCCTCAGGGAAGCTATAGGCTTGTATTTTATCTTGTGCATGA
>NC_090726.1:29831058-29840337 GCF_036898095.1 Palaemon carinicauda | reverse complement strand
CACCCGGTTCCAGTGTTCCATCCCGCTGTCCAACATCTATTAGCTCTTTCCCTTCGCAGATCAAAAGCAAACTTCCACTTTCATGAGGTGCACTGTATGCATTACTAATAAAGGTTCTTGTAGTGTTTCTCTGAACCCAACTTGCTCCTATTTCCCAGCCTTCTACTTGTTCACTCGGTTCCAGTGTTCCATCCCGCTGTCCAACATCTATGAGCTCTTTCCCTTCGCGTCCCCAGTTGCGCCTCAGAACTGAATGGCCTCCTCATCCCCAACGCTGGGATATGACCCAAAACCCCCCAGTGAAGATCAGGATCCTCATCGACTGCATCGGTTCAAAATACCAAAAGTTATGAATCACTACCATTTCGTTTCAAGGACGCAGATCATAATCGTCTGTCAAAGGCCACAGTCTATCAGCAGCCAACTTGCCATCAGGTGGCAAAGATTACAGTGAGAAGAGCTTGGGGGGGGGGGGGGGGTGAGGTCTCAAGGTCTCAAGAGGAAACGTTACCCACCCTCCCCCCCTCCCCCCCTCCTCCCAACGTTCTGCCAAAGTTTTTATAGGAATGTACTACCGAATAAACAAAAGAAGCTGTAATTGCTTATTATTATTATTATTATTATTATTATTATTATTATTATTATTACGCAGAATAACATCTTACCATCACTTTCCATTTCTTCATGGATGCCATAGGAAGGTAACTACCCTAACTAATCTCTCTCAACTTTGATTTCAATAGTTCACCTGTATGAGTCTCCCCCTTCTCCCTTCCCCCAAGAAATGAGCTCCCCGGCCCCAGCGCTGAACCATATAGACTAGACTAACACAGATCGATCCCATTGGCCTTGGTAGATCATTTTCCGCATTCCGCGTTTGACTGCGCATGCGCGCACTTATGAAATCATGCGTGACCGACGAATAAGAGCATGACGTCATTAGAACTTTACCTTCAGGGACGTTCAGTGGGCATCATGACTAATTTCTACAGGATTTGCTTTTGCAAGAATCCCTCAGGGAAGCTATAGGCTTGTATTTTATCTTGTGCATGCATGTATGCGCGAATGTGTCTGTGTTAAGTATGCATTTGCATTCAGATTTCGAAATGTGCATGATGTTAAGGGACTCAGTAAAGGCGAGTAACATCTAAGCTTGTTTGATTTGGTCAAAGATACAGAGAAACGGGATACAATTTTTGGGGGGAACTTAGTGCATATTTTGTATATTAGATTATTTCGTGATATCGTCAGTTATTATGAGAGAGAGAGAGAGAGAGAGAGAGAGAGAGAGAGCGCAGCAGCAGCAGCAGCAGCAATGCAATCGGCTAAAGTCAATGAAGCGGTGTGGTAAGACCACACACTAACTAGTTTCGTGTTAGCAAGGTCGCCTGATATCAGAATTATTCAAGGCATTTATGAAAAAAGTTGCTTGACTTTTAGCAAATCTCTCTCTCTCTCTCTCTCTCTCTCTCTCTCTCTCTCTCTCTTTCTATTAAGGCTGGCTAATGTAGCAAGTAATTTTGTAAATTATGGTTAATAAAAAAGTTGATAACTTTAAGAAATAGGCTCATTAATGGATAAAAATGAGAGAAATAAATTTTAGCATCAAGAAGACCGGATTATTTTAGCTTGTTATTCTTGGGTAATGCTGTAAAGGATAAGATGAAAGAGAGAGAGAGAGAGAGAGAGAGAGAGAGAGAGAGAACTGACACTTTTTGAATTGTATATCGCTAAACCTACCATCTTTTCAAACGCCTTTTGTTAAAACCGTCTAAGTCATTGAGAGAAATATTTAGCCAGATCGTGCCCCCGGAGAGTTGCATGTTACCACCAGAATGACATTGCTTTTTGTTCTCTCTTTTTGTCGTTTTTTGAGTTCCTTAATTGGTAATAAAACTCGCTAGGAAATTAAGATCTTAAATGGTGTTGCGTTGCAACAAATAGTGTCAACGCAAGACTAGTTACGGATGGTTTCAAGTTATCGGAGCGAAGGTGCCTCATGTTGTGAGGTTCTATATAGAGCTTTCTTGGTGTGCAGACCCAAGATTGTGCAGTAAAGCTTGCTCTTAATAAAGGGAGAAATTGCCATGAAGTCCTTTAAGCAGAAATGGATCTTATAAAGTATAATTCTACTTTCAGGCCTTTTCCATCACGAGATTCAACACCCAGTATTCTAGTTTTATTCCACTTGTTACCAAGTTGTGGAATGATCTTCCTAATCAGGTAGTTGAATCGGAAGATCTTTAAAAGTTCAAAATTGAAGCAATTTTTTTTTTTTTTTTTTTTTTTTGAACAGGTTGACATAAGTCTCTTTTTATAGTTTTATATATGAAAGATCTGTTTTAATGTTGTTACGGTTCTTAAAGTATTTTATTTTAATCGTTCATTACTTCTGATTTAGTTTATTTATTTCCTTATTTCCTTTCCTCACTGGGTTATTTTACCCGGCTGGAGCCTTTGGGCTCATAACATCTTGCTTTTCCAACTAGGGTTGTAGCTTAGATAATAATAATAATAATAATAATAATAATAATAATAATAATAATAATAATAATAATAATAATAATAGACATTTTGTTTTCTTGATGGCAAAAGAGGTTTGGGGAACTGACCCTTCTATCTGAAATAGTAATAAGTGCCCATCATATATGTACATATACATACATACACACACATATATATATAAATATATATTTATATATATCTATATATATGTGTAGATATATATAAATATATACATACACATCTGTAAATGTATATATATATATTATATATATATAGTTTAGGTTTTCATTTCCAAAAGAAAGAGAAGCTTAGTGTTCAAAGGAACGTAGTGCTATGGTGTATTTAATGTATGACTTCAAGACCAGTCATCTATTAGGTTTAGGAGGTAAAGAATTGCTCCTAGTTTATTTTACAGGTATTATAAGATCTTGGGGGTTTATCTTTAGGATTTATAAAGCCGCATATTCTCTCTCTCTCTCTCTCTCTCTCTCTCTCTCTCTCTCTCGTTTGCTAGAATCAGGGTTTAACCGGTTATTACAAGGCCAAGGGGAGTATATCACTTACATATGAATTTGAAAAAAAAAAATTCAAATTAGAATTTTTTTTTCTCTCTCTCTCTCCTCTCATCTCTCTCTCTCTCTCTCCTCTCTCTCTCTCTCTCGTTAGGATGGTGCGTTACTTATCAATGACTATGGATATTAACATTCGTGTTAATCTATTGAATCTACCATAAAGTCAAGGAATTTAATGTTAATAGTTCTTGATGTTTGATATTTTAAATGAAATTGATTTAGATATAGATGCCCACAAAAATCAAACAATGAGGGAGTTACAAGGAGTTACAAGGATTTTGGATGTCTCAAAGACTTTTTATTACATCTGCAGAGACTCCATTTGCCTTTGGTAGAGCTATTTAGTTTTAAGCATTTAGAGAGTCTTATGATCTTGTCTAACTTATTCTTGAACTCATTTACCGTGTTACTGTTTACTACATCTGCTGGAAGTTTATTTCAAGTATTTGCTATTTTGTATGTAAAGAAATTTTCACATTGAATGGTGTTGTATCTTTTTCAATTCCAGTTTGTATCCGTTACCTCTGGACTGATTTGTGCTAAGCGTGAATAGATTGTTGATTGCAACCAAAAAGGAAATTATTAGGAGACATAATGAGTGTATCGGATTGTATATAAATCTTTATTAGAGTGAAATGTAAATATTAGGAAAAAGAAATAAATGGGTATTTATATTTCATACACGACATAAAGCGACCGATTGTTTGAAATAATTCTGATTGATTTTAAAACTAACAACGGTATTATTTTTGGATAGAATTAATTTTTTTGTTGTAAACAAGACGAGATATTCATTTTTGAGAAGATCGAATGAAATCATTTATAAAAGGATAAGTAAAATTGAACGAAAAAGCCACAAGGAATGAACTTTGTATGAAGTAATAATTTATGCAAACAGTGAAAATTATGTGCGAATTAAACATTGACTGCTTCTTTAAAATAGAAATAGCAATTGTTTTAATTATACATTTTTTTTTTATTCCGTATTTATGAAATCTGAGGAATAAATTTTAATACATTTCTAAACCTTTAACGATGTACATAGGTAAAAACCACCAATGAATATTAAGAGAGATTTTAATGGTATATAAGACTGAATTTTGAAGTTGTATAAATTGTAACATAACATATACAGTACACTATTATGTAATTAGGTTTGGAGACTTGATAGACTATTTTTATTAATATTATGATCATTATCAGTATGTATAAAAAATCCGAAAATAAAGGATAAAATTTAAAGCGTAAATAAAAGTGCCATTACAGTTATCATGGGAAAACGTAACTTAGATGATCCCGAGAATTCACATAAACCCCATTTCATATGGAGCACTGTAGACATTACTCACGGACTTCTGCAGTCTCTTATTTCGCTGCTTAACTGCACCCACTTTCTTGTTTTTTTTTTTTTTTTACCTCCATTTCTTGCTGTCCAACTTCTTTTAACTTTTACTTCATTGTATAACTGAGGAGTTTTAACGCCAGGTGCCTCTTAGTGTGGAATAACCTTCCCGGCCCCAGGACCAATCCATATGGCATTAATTCGTTTGCATGTTTCCCTTAGAATCCAGGTTGAAACAGATTTTCTTTCTATTTCTGTTCGTTGCCGATTTTAACAATGCTAATACTTGTGTGGTAAATATACATATTGTATTCAAACAAACGACAATGTTATTCATGATTTAATAATTCCTCAAAGTTTCATGTAATTAGCGCCATTCACCGTTATGTTTGATAAGTATTGTTGGTAGCCCTGAACAAAGACCATGTTGGCAGCCCTGATAAGGGTAGCTATTTGCTGATATGAAATTGCCAGACTTGATTTTCCGTAGCGAGTTTTTCCCTTTTATATCCATCCTGAAGTTGCTGGAAAGATAAAAGTTGATTTACAACTTTGGTTAACTGCTGTAGCGAAAAGTGAAAAACAAGACATCGGATTAGTGCAATGAATTATTTAGACTAACACGCCTTTAAGCAAATCCTATTAAGGATGCACGAATAATTAGATATTCCGAGGACAGTTCAGATGAATAGACTGGTTAGTTACGTAAAATACAGGTACAGCCAGAAGTGATAAGTCATTTTAATTCTAACGGGAGCAGGTGGAAGATTTCCAAGGTCGAGGATGAGCTGTTCAGACCAGTCATTGACCTATCTTGGGATGTCTTAACCTTTTCTGAACAGTAAATCCAGTCTCTCTCTCTCTCTCTCTCTCTCTCTCTCTCTCTCGGGATGTCTTAACATTTTCAGAACAGTAACCCTGCTTCAAGCACCCCCCCCTCTCTCTCTCTCTCTCTCTCTCCTCTCTCTCTCTCTCTCTTGGGATGTTTTAACATTTTCAGAACAGTAACCCAGCTTCGAGCCCCCTCCCCCCTCTCTCTCTCTCTTCTCTCTCTCTCTCTCTTGGGATATCTTAACATTTTCAGAACAGTAACCCAGCTTCAAGCCCCTCCCCACCTCTCTCTCTCTCTCTCTCTCTCTCTCTCTCTCTCGATGTCTAACCTTTTCAGAAAAATAACCAGCTTCGAGTCTCTCTCTCTCTCTCTCTCTCTCTCTCTCTCGGGATGTCTTAACATTTTCATAACAGTAACCCAGCTTCGAGCCCCTGTCTCTCTCTCTCTCTCTCTCTCTCTCTCGGGATGTCTAACCTTTACAGAATAGTAACCAGGCTTCGAGTCTCTCTCTCTCTCTCTCTCTCTCTGTCTATATATATATGTATGTGTATATGTATATATATATTATATATATACATGTCTAACCTATTCTGAACAGTAAACCTGTACTCTCTCTCTCTCTCTCTCTCTCTCTCTCTATATATATATATATATATACATGTGTAACTTATTCTCTCCCTGTACTCTCCTCTCTCTCTCTCTCTCTCTCTCTCTCTCTCTCTCAAGATGAATAAGCAGCTTAGCTCTGTTAATTATCATTACTTGTAAGGTTCATCTCCTTATATATGTCAACCATATTTGGCTCATTCTACATTTAGAACAATGACATGGTACATTTTTTCCTTTGTTTTCCTAACATGCCACTAGGTGATATTTAATTATTTGAGTAGAATATAATGCCCAATAGACTTAATACACATTTATGTGAGCAGTACACCTTGATATCCTTGGTAATTTCATGAATCAAGGTGTTAATGTGGTTTTTACTTTCTTACGTAAGTTAGGTTACTAGCCACGCCCACTTGAATATGACAGACTGTTGCTATAGATTTTCAGTCTGACAATTAGTATTTGGGTACGTTTTCAAATCATCTGTTTCTTCTTTCTTTGTTAAAAATTAACATATCTTGGTAGAGTTAAGACTAAGGGAGGAGATGTTCTTTATTAAAAAAAAAAAAAACCCTCGTTGAAGGATTTGGTTCACCAAAGGACTTGAGTGTTTATTAATCGTTGTGTCATCAGAGGAGATCCTATAGACTAAATCGAGAAGATCCTATAATTCATATATAAGTTTATCTTGTTTGATCTTAATTTGAAATATCATGCCTTTTCTCCAATACAGTGCCTATATATTTGTGAATAAGATGTAATTACTGACTCCTATTAAGTTTTTATTTTTTTTTCATGGCTTAATACATATTGTGTGCATTTCACGTGTTAGCAGTCCTGTATTGAATATACGCACACATACACTTATATATGTATATATATATATATATATACATATATATGTATGTATATATTATATATATATATATATAAATACATACATATATATATATATATATACTATATTTATATATATATACACATATATATATGTATATATATATATATATATGTGTGTGTGTGTGTGTGTGAGCGAGCATTATCAGTGATTCATCTACGCATATTGTCGTTTTCCCTAGTTACAGTGGCACCTAATCTCAAATTATTCATAAAATATAATTCCCGGCGCATGCCAGAATGGTAGGTCCTGTAACTGAATTTCGTAATGCATATAATCCATAGTTGAAATAAATAGTGCTTTAATCGAAATTCTGTTTTGAATAGATTTGGCAAAAATGGTATTAACTCTCACACTTCCAACGTCTTGGATGGAGACTGGTTTACCCAACCTTGTCTTTTGAACATTATAGTCCATTTCTTTTACCGATGCATATTTGCCACCGACTCGCAGCGGTGCCCTTTTAGCTCGGAAAAGTTTCTGGATCGCTGATTGGTTGGACAAGATAATTCTAACCAATCAGCGATCAGGAAACTTTTCCGAGCTAAAAGGGCACCGCCGCGAGTCGGTGCAAATATGCATCGCTAAAAGAAATGGACTATAGTTGTCCAGTTTGCGTTTATCTGTTTTACATCGCCAGTTCAAGTCCTTGTGTTTATCTTAATTGATAAAAATTTTATTGTATCCTTACTTGTATCCCCTTTTTAATTATTCAGGTACGGAAATGTTAAAGATAGTTGTAAGAGTTATAGAAGCCTTTGATGTTTGCGTAGCCCAGTATGCTAAACGATAAATTATATTCGTATTTAAGATATGTACTATAACGTTTTACGCCGTAAGTAGATAATCATTTTAAAATATCGGTTGAAAATGTATTTCTAAGCTCGGTGAAGTCTAATCAATCAGTAATTAGGATTATTTTCATAAGTATCTATTTATACATCTATCTATACATGTTTATAAGTTATGTATACAAATACGTTTGTGCTTGATATTTACATAGATATACACCATGTGACGGGGTAGGAGAAGGTTGGGACCCAAAGGCAGGTTGAAAGCAACTGAGTAAGTTTATTATAGAACACTCTCCTTTATATACAAAAGTTCAAGGCAACAAGAATTTTCATGTTCAAAATCAACACCGTTACCATTGAGAAAAAACAGACATGTTTTTTCAGGTTCTTTTAAGTGCGAGGGGAGAGCGAAGATACAAGCACAAAATGAACTGTGTACGATCGTGTGACACACGGTTGGTACAACCACAAATAAGATGAAAAATTTCAAATGTTTACAGTCTCTCTCTCTCTATCTCTCTCTCTCTCTCTCTCTCTCTCTCTCTCTCTCTCTCTCTCTCTCTCATTTGCCAATTATATTTTATTCAGGACATAATATCCCCTGTTTGAACCCACGTCAACCAGTAGGCTCCTTGACTAAACGACTTGTTACGAAAGTTTCTTTGAAATGTCCTCGCAACTTCGTACAGGTAAAATAACCAACTAAGTTTCCTGTTTGGTTTTGTTCAGTTGCAATCAGTTTTCGCTCAAAGGGTTAAAAGCAAATCGTATACATTGAATAGTTGAGTTTTTTTTATTGTTCATCATAACCGATGCGACAGAAATTATCGTCTCTCCTTTATCGTAAAGATATATATATATATATATATATATATATATATATGTGTGTGTGTGTGTGTGTGTGTGTGTGTGTGTATATATATACATATATGTATATATATATATACACACATATGTATGTTTGTGTGTATATATATATATATATATATATATATATATATATATATATATATATATATATATATACTGTATATATATATATATATATATATATATATATATATAATATATATATATATATATATATATATATATATATATATATATATATATATATATCACACACACACACACACACATATATATATATATATATATACATATATATATATATATATCTTTCTAGCCACGCTCTGTGCCATTTTACGTATAACTACTTGGTTCCTCCCATCCCTCTGCTAGGGGAGAGTGAGTAGTAATATCCTGGTAAGATGAGATACCCTGAGGTAACTCAGAAATCACAATCTCCCACAAATTGCCGAAACTGCCGTGTTGTACACAGGATGGGGGCGATGGGGAGGGAAAGGTTGAATCTCTGTGTGCGCATGTATATATATATATATATATATATATATATATATATATATATATATTTATTTATTTATTTGAATATTTAGCCGTCATTTTGACGGGTTGCGTACGCTAGGTAATAGTATAAAGAAGAAGAAAAGAAAGACTAACGATAGTTCACTTGATATAGTTGAAGTAACATTTTTTTTTTTAAGAAACTGGCGCCATTGTTATCATAATATCGATGTTCGTGTGGCTTCTGGCAAACATGGTTGTTATAGTATTATGATCTAGCTACATGACAATCTCTTTAGTAACTTGACATAACATAACATAACAGTAGGTAAATTTCATGTAGTTTTTGTCAGCCAAAAATA
>NC_090726.1:29813558-29821058 GCF_036898095.1 Palaemon carinicauda | reverse complement strand
ACTAATGGCACTAACGAGTCTGAGCTGGACTCGAACCCCCGACTGTCAAACACCAGGCAGAGACGTTACCAATCAGGCCACAGCAACTTAGATATTAAGTGTCTGTTCCTTTAATTAAATGTATTATTACAGAATAGCACGCATGTGTTTTTATATGTGGACCTATAGTATTTACAATAGATATGAAATAGCCTAAGCCCTTACTGTTAACGTAGTTTTTATGTATATATGTATGTATACATATTAAATATTTTTCCCAACATACTCATAGAATATTAGTATTACAAACCTTGACTTGGTTGGCCGTACTTATAAGTAACATTCCCCACTAAAACATCACTTCTTAAACGACTATGTATTTTATATGTATTTTCTTACATATTTTAGGGAAGTGGTAGAAATTTTCGTTTCTCTCTCTCTCTCTCTCTCTCTCTCTCTCTCTCTCTCTCTCTCTCTCTCTCTCTCAGGTTGCTAGATATCCTTGACGAACTTGTAAGTATTCTCATGTCTATCGTAGGCGATTCTTTTTGGATAAAGTTCTAATATTATCATTACATCAAATTTGAATACATTTAAAGAAAGAATTTGTTTTCCTTGACAGCCATACGAGTTAATACCTCGTCCTACGGCATCTCACACATTTTCTTATAATTATTCCAAATGATTTAATCAACGTTTGAATGCTTAATTTATAATCATTCACCACCTATAGTTATTGTAACCACGATACTTCCCTTTAACATTAATTCTTATTTACTTTCTTGAAACTGTTGTATCCCTGGATTAGTGTCTCTGGTATTCTCCTCTGCTCAGTGTGACTTCAACTCTTTTCTCAGCAGTGATTTCTTGTATGTTTAACTTAATAAAGGCAAAGGTTTAAAGGCCGCTCATGAATGGCAGAGGCAAGGAACAGTGACTTTGTCCTATCAAGCAGAGCAGTGCCCTAGAAACTGACCTTATATACATATGATCAGCGCTCAAGTCCTCTCTCCACCCAAGCTACGACCAACGAGGGCCAGGCAATGGCTGCTGATAACTCAACAGATAGACCTATAGGCTCCCCCAAACCCCCCATCATCAGCTCACACGGATGGTGAGGTTGCAACGACCAAAGGAACTAGTGAGTTTAAGCGGGACTCGAACCTTAGTATTACGATCATCAATCAGAGACGTTACCAGTTTCATCATAGGAGAGGCTCACCAAAACGTCAGTCTGGTAACCCCAACTTCCTACAGTGGTGCCTAAGCACAGCAGTGGCCTCCCGAGTAAATAGCTTAAACTCACGGTCCTGAGCTGGGGTCGATCTGCTGCCATACGAATGCTAGGCGAAAACGTTACCACTATACTAGTCCAATGTCAAAATAATCGAAGAATGAATCCAACTAATGTTCACTTGTAGCAGAAGGTCTTTTAAGACCCTCATAGCAGTAACACAAAAGTATTCCAGTAGAAATTCCCTTATGTGTTACGTGTAGAATTATAGCTGGCTTCTAGAATTACCATATCTACGAATACTCTCTAGATAATTCTTTTTCATCTAGGAATTAGAGTTTTTCCCTCTTTCAGCTCTGTTTCAGTAGCTTTTGTTTTAATACAACAGTGAATGTTGACCGTCACCTGAATTCTTCCATTTCATTGTCTGAAATGCTGTGATTTTACGCACTTCTGGGAATACCAACAGTTATATAACAGCTATTGTTTGTCCACTATCTATAATGTGACAAATGCAACTTGAATATTCAAAAGTTTCCCAATGCATCCACTTCTTTATAACCTGTCTCAGTATTTAAGGTAAATGCCCACAACTATATCGATTGAAGTATCTAGAAACCGAAAACTCTTGAGCAGAAACTAAGAGCAGTGTAATATACACTTGTTTTCTACTTCTTGAATCTAGAGCAAGAAGTCGAGGCTGCAGCAGTAGCAAGAGTCTTTTTTTCTCTCTCCTTCTCGAACCTCACTATCCTGGTTTAATCCAAGGACAACAAGGCAACACTTGTGCATTCTTTAGCCCCGTCAGTTTCTCAAATGGGGCGAGACATGACCAACGCATCTTCTTCTCCCCAAGATTTACGAGCGCAGACAACCGTTACTTTTGAAGTGACTTGGGACAAAGCCGTCGGGTTGAGATGTTTGATTGGTCCGTAAATGTCTCTGACTGACAGTGTAAGACAGAAACGAAAATTGAAGTAGCCCTTGTTTGTTTTAAATGGCGTTCCGTAGAATGATGTTCATAGCTTATTATTTGCTCTTAAAATGTTACAATTGGTTCTAAATCTAATTTTTTTCCATATATGACGAGACATCTTGGGGGTTTCAGTTATCTCAAGAGTAGGTAGACAACTCCAGTTTTCTACTCTGAGTTAAGAGTTACAATCAGTCCAGGGGCCCTAAACTTTTTGGAATATCTATGGAAATATGGAGAGATTACCTAGGCTCTTCATATGGAAATATGGAGAGATTACCTAGGCTCTTCATATGGAAATATGGAGAGATTACCTAGGCTCTTCATATGGAAATATGGAGAGATTACCTAGGCTCTTCAGATTACCTAGGCTCTTCATATGGAAATATGGAGAGATTACCTAGGCTCTTCATATGGAAATATGGAGAGATTACCTAGGCTCTTCATAGGAAGTCAGGATAGTTCGATAGGAGAAATAGAAATATGGAGAAAATTGCAAAATCACATATAGCTAGCTATTAACGTTCAAGAGTCACCAGTCTGATAGTTTCCACTAAAATATGGATTATTACAAAGTAAAAATTATGTTTAAGCATCCAATTTTTACCCTTTAGATATGTTCATACACATATATACATATATTTATATATTATATAAAACATCAACACATGTAGCCATTTCTAGTCCACTTCAGGACAAAGACATCACTCATGTCCTTATTCATGTCTGGGGTGTGCCACTTTTCATCACCACGCTGGCTAGTGCGAATTGGTGATGGTGGGAGTCTTTAGTCTGATGGTTCACAGCAAACCAACCCAGTATGGGTGCTCCTGACTAGTACAGCTTTGCCGACTAGGTGATACGCAAACCATTTCTCCACGTTAATAAAGGTATTCCCACTCAGAAAGGGATATATATATATATATATATATATATATATATGTATGTATATATATATGTATGTATATATATATATATATATATATATATATATATATATATATAGATAGATAGATAGATAGATAGATAGATAGATATGTGTGTGTGTGTTTGTGTGTGTTTATGTATGCATGTGTAGGGTCTATGTATGTGTGAGAAACCTAAAAATTTACATAATCTCTCTACGTTATTATGTTTGATTCATTCAACTCTTTCTGGCGGTTTCTGACTGATTCTTCTTCTCTTTTATGCATTATTATTAATCAACCTGCAAATAAATTAAACTTCATCTTCAAGTAGGATTTGAACTTCGGGTCACCGAGTTATCAGCTCACGGCTCTACCAAATTCGGCGTATTTCGTGCCTATATTATTATTATTATTATTATTATTATTATTATTATTATTATTATCCAAGCTACAACCCTAGTTGAAAAAGCAAGATACTATAAGCCCAAGGGCTCCAACGGGGAAAAATAGCCCAGTAAGGAAAGGAAATAAGGAAATAAGTAAATGATGAGAATAGATTAACAATAAATAATTCTAAAAACAGTAATAACGTCAAAACAGATATGTCATATATAAATGATAAAAAGACCCTTGTCCGGTTCATCGGAGGTGTTCTCTGCAACTTGGTATAAAGTTTTCCTTACAGGGCTGAAATATAACTTACTACTTTTATGTGGAGCTGTGTATCTCTAATACATGGTTTGAGACTAGTTTTTTTTTTTATTTATTTATTTAATTTTTTTTTTTTTACATTGGGTTACTGCCGTTTACGAAAAGCTCCATGATCTGCATTTTGTATTTTAACTGCAAGATATGTGATACATTACAAGCAACAAAAAAAAAAAAAAATACATTTGAGGAATAGGACCAAATTAGTTATATCTAGAATTCTAAGGTAATATATTTCTTACATTTATGAGTATGTAGTATGACATTTATGAATATATTTTTCTCGTAGTAGCAGTAGTAGTAGTAATCATCTATTTACTTACCTCTTTATGTATGTATGTTACTATGTACATATATACTTGCAGTATGTATATTTATGTTTTTTTATGCGTAAGTAAATACAGTGGGTTTTGCCTTCTAAGATAGTCACAATCTGGATATCATGAAGGGTCCTTAGAGGCTTTATCGCCAATAAAAATTGTTTATAACACCACCGCTCCCGTCTCTTGAATTTTAAGTGCCTCTGTCTCTAGAGCTTCTTTTTCGTAGATCCATCAACGCTATAAACAGTCAAAAAAATAATTAAGAATATAATTAATTAATCCGTTCTCTAAGTCGATGTCAAAATAATTATCATTGATTAATTCAATTTCATCATTGTCTTTTATTCACTTTTATTATGTATGATTGCCCAATAGTAATTAGTAGTGATCTAGCAATTTAAAAGTTTGAAAGCTGCTCATGAATGGCAGAGGCAAGGCACAGTAATAGTTCCCTATCAAACAGGACAGTGCCCCTAAAGACTGACCATCATATATACATATGATCAGCGCCCAAGCCCCCTCTATACCCAAGCTAGGACCAAGGAGGGCCAGGCAATGGCTGCTGATGACTCAGCATATAGACCTGAAGGCGTCCCCAAAATCCCCATCCTTAGGTCACAAGGATGGTAAGGTTGCAGCCACCAAAGGAACTAACAAGTTTGAGTGGGACTCGAACCCCAGTCTGGCAATCACTAGTCAAGGATGCTACCACTAGGCCACCACGACCCTAATAATGATAGTATTAGTATTAACTGGATTCTGGTGAAAGATTGATGTCCCAAGGTATGAGTTATCACATTTCAATTTATGGAGAAAAATGATACTTATTGTAAATGTTGTTAATTGATATTTTCCCTTTGCTACTGTAGATTGGATTAAAAAATCATAATAGAATGAGATATTTTTTTTCCATTTTTACATTAATACGAACAAACCATATTAACGACCAGGCTGTTTTTCCAAGGGAGTTGAGATATCATAACATTAGCTCGAGGTCTTTGAGGTGTAGTCTGACGGTGGTTGCGTAGCTGTTAAAATGCAGTTAGTTACATAGTCAATACAGATAGGCTTAAAACATTCCGAAAAAAAACATCCAAAGCAAAGTATTCTTATTTTTCTAAATCTGTTATAAATCGTATCCTAATACTGAAAACTGATTCTAGCTAAAGATATCACCACAAATAATAAGTCAGTTGTTATTATTATTATTATTATTATTATTATTATTATTATTATTATTATTATTATTATTATTATTATTATTATAAAAGTACTCTTCAGAAACCCGAAAAAATTATGTTAGGGTTAAAAATTGGAAATGTATAAGAAGTTAGAATTTGTTCTTTGTAAAATTTCCATTTGAAACCGTATTGGTAAGCAGCTCAGAATTATTAAATTTCAAAAATAGAAAAAAAAAAAATGTGTTTCAGATAAATAAATTCTACGGGATTTTCTATGAAATTTTAACATCGTCGGCTCCCTTTAGCTTGATTTATTTTAGCATTTATGGATTTTATTTTGGGTTTATACAAGATTACAATGGTAGGTATCTATACATCGACTGAATGAGGTGATATATATATAACTTTTTCCATATGGCCCATCTCTGGGGCTCGAGATGCCATTCAAATCAAAGGTGCAACGATTAAAATCCTTTGAATAAAAGTTGATTACATTAAATGCGAGAAAAGACGCAATGGACTTACAGTAGAAGGCTACAACGTGGGTGTAGATAGGAGCCGAAGGTATGCAGCAATGGTCCAAAATCAAACCATTGTTCTCTAGTCATGGGTAGTGCCATAACCTCTGTACCATGGTCTTCCACTATCTTGGGTTAGAGTTCTCTTGCTTGAGGGGACACCCGGGCACACTATTCTATCTTATTTCTCTTCCTCTTGTTTTTTTAAGTTTTTATAGTTTATAAAGGAAACATTTATTTTAATGTTACTGTTCTTAAGATATTTAATTTTTCCTTGTTTCCTTTCCTCACTGGGCTATTTTCCCTATTGGGGACCCTGGGCTTATAGCACCCTGCTTTTCCAACTAAGGTTGTAGCTTAGCAAGTAATAATAATAATACTGTAATAATAATAATAATAATAATAATAATGATAATAATAATAATAATACCACTGTTTTCATTTTAGCCTTCTCGTTGCTGCCACCTGAATTTCAACGTCATTGACTATTTAAAAATAGGAAGAAAGGCTTAGGTCGTAATATCATTTGATAGCTTATAGATGCGTGACTTCTGTCTCGTTCTTGGCAAAAAAATATTTCAGCCCTGATTAATAAAGGTAAAGGGGTCTGGTTTCAGTTCCAGTTCCATCAGAATAGATGTTCACCAGAACGTCAGTCGGGCAAGCCCGACCCCCCACTGTGGTGCCCAACCACTGCAGTAGCCTCCCCAGTAAACAGCTTAAACTCACGTTCCCGGACTGGGATCGATTTGCTGCCTTGTGAATTCGAGGCGAACACGTTACCGCTGTACTAGCCAAGAAGATTTTTTCATGCTGACTCTCTCTCTCTCTCTCTCTCTCTCTCTCTCTCTCTCTCTCTCTCTCTCTCTCTCTCTCTCTCTCTCTCTCATCTAACTAACTGAGGGACAGCATGTTGATCAGAGTTGACAGACAAACACTACACCGGTCTGGAATGGGGTAAGATTCTTCAATAATGGTTCCAGTGAGGGGGTTAATGTCTTCAGTATACCTCTCCTGGTGCACTGTATGCATTACTGGAAGGTCCGAGCAACACCCACTTTTTAGTCGTCAGCTTCCTCTCCGTTCCCTCTTCCTTTCTTCCATGTTCCAGACCAATCTTTTTTTTCCTAGTTGTACTTTAACACCGAATGATCTCCCGGCCCCAGTGCTGGGCCAAATTACCTTAATTCCAGGGATCCCTCTTCCTTTCTTCCATGTTCCAGACCATTTTTTTTCCTAGTTGTACTTCAGCACCGAATGGCCTCCCGGCCCCAGCGCTGGGCCAAATTACCTTAATTCCAGGGATCCCTCTTCCTTTCTTCCATGTTCCAGACCAATCTTTTTTTTTTCCTAGTTGTACTTCAGAACCGAATGGCCTCCCTGCTCCAGCGCTGAGCCAAATTACCTTAATTCCAGGGATCCAGAATATAAACTTGATGGATATAATCTCATTAGAAAGACGTCGAATTCGTAAGAGGTAAAAAAAAAAGTATTCTCATTAGTCATTCTTAATTAATCTATTGGTCATTTCCATAATGGGATCTTAAAGTGAGGTGCTTAGTCTTCTTGAAGGGAAGTCCCTGTTAATGGTAAAATCTCTCTCTCTCTCTCTCTCTCTCTCTCTCTCTCTCTCGTACCATTTGAAGATATTGCCTGGCGGATATAAAACACTGGGA
>NC_090726.1:29794919-29813058 GCF_036898095.1 Palaemon carinicauda | reverse complement strand
ACACTTACTGTCTTTACTAAGTATATATATACATTGACAATCTTCAGAGGCTCGTCCATAGTTCTTATTTGTTGTTTCTCTGCATTTTCATTGAACATTATCTTATTTTACTCATATTCCTTTTCGCTCCTACATTTTTGCAATTCGTCCCTTGATTCAGTAAATAGAACTATGTTATTTGTAAATCTTAAGTTGTTAAGGTATTTCACATTAATGTTAACACGCACACACACATACATATACATACATACATATATATATATATATATATATTTATATATATATATATATTTATATATATATATATATATATATATTTATACATATGTATATATTTATACATATATATATATATACTGTATATATATATATATATATGTATACATACGTATGAAAATATATACAGTATATACATGTGTGTGAGTGAGTGAGTATGCATGCATATGGATGTCTATTTATGCATATATATATATATATATATATGTGTGTGTGTATGTATATATGTATGTATATATACATACATACATACATATATATATATATATATATAAGTGTCAATTTGCTCATTATAAGCTACTTGATAATTTGCACCAATAATGCAAACTTCTTCAGCAACGAGAACGCTAATCCTGTTACTCTTTTTTCGCATAATTAATGTTTATATCCTAAACGACCTTAAATTTCTCATTTCCAATCAAAAGAGCAGAGCCACTCTTTATCTAGAAGACCACTAATTACTCTTTCGGCACTGCAAGCACGTTTTACTTCCCATAATTAACCCTCAGTAAGTGTCTTATTAGTATTAAATTCAACCTTTTGGATTATTTACGACCTGCGTCGATGCATTCTCGCAGGCTCCAAGTGGAGAATAGAGGTTTGTTCATATGAAAGTCGTTGAAGGTAATTTAACTTTGGAACTGGAAATAAAACCAGACTTTCAGTTCAGAATGCGATGAAAGTCGAGTTTATTTTCTTTATTGACTTTCTGAATTCATAAACACTGTTACATTGTGATTCTTGCAACATTATTTTGATCTTTTGTCTTTAATAAATCGTAAGTGTTGTGGACCCTAGTACTTCACACACACATACACACACACACATATATATATATATATATATATATAATGTTTATATATATACATATATATAATATATATGTTATTTAAATAATGTACAAATTCAGTTTAATATTGAAATCACATTTCTAAAGGGAAGGTGTTCCCCTGTCAGAATTCGATTTTAAAAGGTATTTGTATCTTATTTGAATAAATGAAAATCACTAGTGTAAGTGATAGTTATCTTATATATATATATATATATATATACACATACATACATACATACATACATACATACATACATACATGTGTGGTTGGGTATATTTAAACTTATTCGGAATAGTGCTATGATTTATTATATAAATCACGTATATTCTTCGAACTCATATAAGTATTTTTATTTTAAATCTCAGTAGCTTTAATAAAGATAAAATCTAAGGAGCATAAATAACCGTAAATTCAAACAATGTTTTAAAATTAGTTTTTCCAGATCAATGACTGTATTGTAGGCGGCCGTGGCAGATATTTTTATCTTTTAAATTTACAAGCAAAAGGAATTTTTATAGCTTAAATGAGTACCTTTTATATTTAATGTCTTCTAACATTACGAATGACCATCTTAATAGATTGTGTCCTTTCAAGTTTTAAAAGGTGTGAGATTGTAAAGAGAGATTAGTTCACCAAACTTCCAACTGGGCTCCACAATACGCCAGAAGAGTTGGATGATCCAGGCCTACATGGCTGAGGACTTTGAGGCGTAAAGTGGGATTGATTTAAAAGCTCGAAATAGAGACGACTGGCGAAATCTAACAGAGGCCCTTTGTGTCAATAGGCGTGGGAGATGATGATGATGATGTCATCTGAATACTACAGAATTTCAAATGGGTTGTGGTGGCCGGGTGGTAGCGTCCTTGCCTGGCAATTGCCAGTCTGAGGTTCGAGTCCCGCTCAAATTCGTTAGTGCGTTTGGTCGCTGCAACCTCACCATCCTTGTGAGCTAAGGAGGGGTGGTTTTGGGGAGCCTATAGGTCTATCTGCTGAGTCATCGGCAGCCATTGCCTGGCCCTCCTTGGTCCTAGCTTGGGTGGAGATGGGGCTTGGGCGCTGATCATATGTATATATATTATTATTATTATTATTATTATTATTATTAAATGCTAAGCAACAACCCTAGTTGGAAAAGCAGGATGCTATAAGCCCTGGGCCCCAACAAGAAGAATAGCCCAGTGAGGAAAGGAAATAGGGAAAAATAAAATATTTTAAGAATAGTAACATTATCAAAATAAATATTTCCTATATAAACTAAAAAAACTTTATCAAAACAAGAAGAAGAAAATTAGTTAGAACAGTGTGCCCGAGTGTACCCTCAAGCAAGAGAACTCTAACCCAAGACAGTGGAAGACCATGGTACAGAGGCTATGGCACTACCCTAGACTAGAGAACAATGGTTTGATTTTGGAGTGTCCTTCTCCTAGAAGAGCTGCTTACCATAGCTGAAGAGTCTGTTCTACCCTTACCAAGAGGAAAGTAGCCACTGAACAATTAAAATGCAGTAGTTAACCCCTTGGGTGAAGAAGAATTATATGGTCAGTCTCTAGGGCCCTGTCCTGCTTGATAGGGCAATGTCACTCTCCCATGCCTCTACCATTCATGAGCGACTAATCAATCTTCGCTGCATCATTTTAGCCCTTTTTGCACCTACTTTATACTCCTCTACCTGTCTCAGTTCTCACCTTTCTCTGTCATGCTATCCAACCTCTTTTATACCTTTTTTAGTCCATAGTGCGGTTGTGCTGTGTTAGCACATGGATTTATAACTATGTCAGCTTGTGAATTGTTTTTATTTTAAATGTTTTTTTTTTTCTTTTTTTTTTTTCCTAAAATTGTTACCGTATGGATTAGGAAAATATGTTATCCAGTATTTTTTTTTTTAATATGGTACCTTGTGGATATGAAAATATGTTAGCTTGGGATTTCCAAAATATATTGGCCTATGAATTTGGAATTATGTTAGACATTGGTCTGTTTTTATTAAATCAACTTATAGATTGAAATATTTTAGCTTGTGATTATTTCAAACGTGTTAGACTGGATACTGGAATATGTTAGACTTTTGGTTTCTTTTCTAGATATGTAAATTTGTGGATTTCGAAATATTTTAGCCAGTGGGCGGATTTATAATAATAGGTAGATTCCCTTTGGCCCATATATCATTATTATTATTATTATTATTATTATTATTATTATTATTATTATTATTATTAGCTAAGCTACAACCCTAGTTGGAAAAGTAGGATGCAATAAGGACAAGGGCTCCATCTGGGGAAATTGTCCCTGTGAGGAAAGGAAATAAAGAAATAAATAAATGATATGAGAAGTGATGAACAATTAATTAAAATAAAATATTTTAAAAATAGTAACAACGTTTAAAACAGATATTTCATATATAAACTATATAAAGCCTTATGTCAGCCTGTTCAACATAAAAACATTCGTTGCAAGTTCGAACTTTTGAAGTTCTACCGATTCAACCACCCGATTTGGAAGATCATTCCACAACTTGGTCACAGATGGAATAAAACTCCTAGAATGCTGTGTAGTATTCCTCACGAAGTAGAAGGCCTGACTATTAGCATTCATTCAATGTCTAGTATTAAGTACACCCATTTTTAGCCTTCTGCCTTGTGTCTTGTTTCTTTCTTAAATTTTTCTTTCCATCATTTTGTAACTTTAACATCTTAGTGAACTACCTGACTACCTCTTAAATGTATATATCTCTGTTTTGGGATAAAACGAACTAAGAGGCTTGTTCATATAAAAGTCGTTGAAGGTAATTTAACCTTGGAACTGGAAATAAAACCAGACTTTCAGTTCAGAACGCGATGAAAGTCAATTTTATTTTCTTTATTGGCTTTCTGAATTCATAAACACTGTGGCATTGTGATTCTTGCAACATTATTTATATCTTTTGTCTTTAATAAATCGTAGGTGTTGTAAACCCTAGTACTTCACACACAGACACACACAAAAATATATATATATATATATATATATATATATATATATATATATATATATATATATATATATGCATATATATATAATATTATATATATATATATATATATATATATATATATTTATATTTGTATATATATATATATAGTATATATACATGTGTATATATATAACTTTGTTTGAATTTTACTTATAAGGGACATTCCCTTATAAGTAAAATTCAAACAAAGTTATATATATACACATGTGTATATATATTATATATATATATATATATAATATATATAAATATATATATATATATATATATATTATATATATATATATATATATATATATATTATATATATATATACATGTGTATATATATAACTTTGTTTGAATTTTACTTATAAGGGAATGTCCCTTATAAGTAAAATTCAAACAAAGTTATTAAAGTAAAATGGAAACCTTGAGAGTTTCCAGAGGTAAGTGCAAGTGCCCAGACCCGACCCGGAATTAGTCAGTCACACACTTCATGGAAGCATCAACGGAGTTACGTGCATTTGCATATCCTTATACGATGACCAGTAGCTGAGAAAAAATGAATATTGCAAGCCACAGTAATGTGGGGGATTCAATGAGTCGCTCAAGTAAGCTTGGGATAAAGATGGTATTTTTTATTGCGAGTAACAAATATTTTTCCTGATTTTAACTATCTTCACGTGGGCCCGGAGAGAGGGGGATATATTTTTAATACGAGTAAAAATTCTTTTTCCTGATTTTAACTATCTTTATGTGGGCTCGGAAAGAGGGGGATATATTTTTAAAACGAGTAAAAATTATTTTTCCTGATTTTAACTATGTTTAATAGACTCGGACAAAAGTGGTATTTTTAATACGAATAAATTATTTTTTCTGATTTTAACTATTTTCCGTAGGCTCTGACAAAAATGGTATTTTAATACGAGTAAAAACATTCTTCCTGATTTTAACTATCTTCACGTGGGCCCGGAGAGAGGGGGATATATTTTTAATACGAGTAAAAGTTATTTTTCCTGATTTTAACTATCTTTATGTGGGCTCAGAAAGAGGAGGATATATTTTTAATACGAGTAAAAATTATTTTTCATGATTTTAACTATGTTTAATAGGCCCGGACAAAGGTGGTATTTTTAATACGAATAAAATTATTTTTTCTGATTTTAACTATTTTCCGTAGGCTCTGACAAAAATGGTATTTTAATACGAGTAAAAACATTCTTCCTGATTTTAACTATCTTCACGTGGGCCCGGAGAGAGGGGGATATATTTTTAATACGAGTAAAAGTTATTTTTCCTGATTTTAACTATCTTTATGTGGGCTCAGAAAGAGGAGGATATATTTTTAATACGAGTAAAAATTATTTTTCATGATTTTAACTATGTTTAATAGGCCCGGACAAAGGTGGTATTTTTAATACGAATAAAATTATTTTTTCTGATTTTAACTATTTTCCGTAGGCTCTGACAAAAATGGTATTTTAATACGAGTAAAAATATTTTTCCTGATTTTAACGATCTTCATTTAGGCTCGGACAGAAGTGGTATCTTTTAATACGCGTAAGAATACTTTTCCTGGTTTTAACTATTTTCAATAGGCTTTGACAAAAATTGTATTTTTAATACGAGTGAAAGTATTTTTATTGATTTTAACTACTTACTCTCTCTCTCTCTCTCTCTCTCTCTCTCTCTCTCTCTCTCTCCTCTCTCTCTCTCTCTCTCTCTCTCCTCTCTCTCTCTCTGACGAAAATGGTATTTTTAATACGAATAAAAATATTTTTTATTGATTTTAACTACTTTCTAGTTAAAGGATCCCCCCCCTCTCTCTCTCTCTCTCTCTCTCTCTCTCTCTCTCCTCTCTCTCTCTCTCTCTCTCTCTCTCTCTCTCTCTCTCTCTGACGAAAATGGTATTTTTAATACGAATAAAAATATTCTTTATTGATTTTAACTACTTTCAAGTTAAAGGACCCCTCTCTATCTCTCTCTCTCTCTCTCTCTCTCTCTCTCTCTCTCTCTCTCTCCTCTCTCTCTCTCTCTCTCTCTCTCTCTCTCTCTCTCTCTCTCTCTCTCTCTCTCTCTCTCTCTCCTCTCTCTCTCTCTCTCTGACGAAAATGGTATTTTTAATACGAATAAAAATATTTTTTTATTGATTTTAACTACTTTCAAGTTAAAGGACCCTCTCTCTCTCTCTCTCTCTCTCTCTCTCTCTCTCTCTCTCTCTCTCTCTCTCTCTCTCTCTCTCTCTCTCTCACACACACAAGGCAAAGTACCACGGGCGCATCGAAACAGAACGAGCAGATCGTTATCAAATGGTTTGGCAACAACATCGGCGTGCCTGTCTTAGGCGTCTTGACATTCTGTTGCTTGACGCGTTGCAGGAATTGCTCAGAAGAACGACTTGAGATTTTATCAAACGAAGAAAATTGTACCCAATTTTGTGGCGTTTAGTTACCTTCGCTCCAACTTCGTTGCGAAGGTTATGTTTTGATAGGCATGTGTTTATTTGTATGTCTTTGTGTTTTTGTAATTCGCATAACTCAAAAACTATGCGACCGAATCTCATTAAATTTGTTGGGTTGATTGGCCATGATCCAGTGACAATTTGATTAGATTTTGGATGTAATTGGGTCAAAAGTCAAGGCCAAGGTCACGAAAAAGTAGAAAACGTCTTTTTGCCATATTGTAGCCAATTTTTATCTGATTTGCATGACACTAGTGCCAAAATATGGCTAAATCCAATACCTAACTTGTGATGTCCAACGTGATATAGGCGAAGGTATGCGCTCTACCAAGTGCCCGTTCTAGTTCTGGTATGTTTTGATTTTTGGCGGACTATTTTTTAATCTAGTATTTCGTTTTTTTTTTTTTTTTTTTTTTTTTTTTTTTTTCTGCTTATGTAGAAGGGTTTTTCCAACTGACATTTTGGCATGCTACTTTATGTTTATAATTAATAGATATCTTAGCGGCGTCTACAAATAAAATACAGCATCTCTCCTGCTAAACTTTAGGTCCAGTTAGTTTTCACGATCACAGGAAAACTGCATGTACGTTTTTCCATCTAGTATTTGGTGTCGGCACGTGTTTCGAATCCCTTTTTTTTTTTACTTGATTCTTAGCCAGGACTAAATTGCTTAAAGGATAGAATAACAGGGTATGGTGGTCAAAATTTAAGATACAAAAATATTTTGATACTCCGCAATTAATTGATAAATATTAATGATTGAAAACATTAAAGTTCTTTTAAATTAGATATTTTTAAAAGATTGATTTGGAATTACATTAATTATTTTTCACAAGGCTTCTCAGAATTTCATGACCGGTCTTAGAATTCCTCCGCCTCTTTAACGAAGCTCATAATTCCAACGGAACTGACCTCGGTTGAATGTTATCCAAAGCAGACTTGGAGTGTCCTTGGAGTGTCCTTCTCCTAGAAGAGCTGTTTACCATAGCTAAAAAGTCTCTTCTACCCTTACCAAGAAGAGAGTAGCAGTAGTTAACCCCTTGGGTGAAGGAGAATAATTCTTCTGTAATCTCAGTGTTGTTAGTTATATGAGGACATAGGAGAATTTCTGAAGGATATGCCAGACTATTCGGTGTATGTGTAGGCAAAGGGAAAGTGAACCGCAACCAGAGAGAAGGATCCAATGTAGTGCTGTCTGGCCAGTCAATTACCCCATAACTCTCTAGCGGTAGTATCTCAACGGGTGGCTGGTGCCCTGGCCAACCTACTACCTAGAATGATGTAATCGTAGTATAAATAGTTGCTAGTAACTTCCTCTGTCGCCTAATGACATTCCTTCGGGGAGATCCTTGTATGGGGGTTTCTGAATCATTATGTCTCACACAAACCGCTATTTCTATTTAAAGGTTTTAAAGGTCGCTCATGAATGGCAGAGGCAAGGGACAGTGACATTGCCCCAGCAATAAGGACAATGCCCTAGAGACTGGCCATATGTTATTTGATCAGCGCCCAAGCTAGGACCAGGGAGGGGCAGGCAATGGCTGCTGATGACTCAACAGATAGACCTATAGGCTCCCCCAAACCCCCCAACCTTAGCTCACAAGGATGGTAAGGTTGCAGACACTAATGGCACTAACGAGTCTGAGCGGGACTCGAACCCCCGACTGTCAAACACCAGGCAGAGACGTTACCAATCAAGCCACAGCAACTTAGATATTAAGTTTCTGTTCCTTTAACTAAATGTATTATTACAGAATAGCACGCACGCGTTTTTATATGTGGACCTATAGAATTTACAATAGATATGAAATAGCCTAAGCCCTTACTGTTAACGTAGTTTTTATGTACATATGTATGTATGTATATTAAATATTTTTCCCAACATACTCATAGAATATTAGTATTACAAACCTTAACTTGGTTGGCCGTACTTATAAGTAACATTCCCCACTAAAACATCACTTCTTAAACGATTATGTATATTATATGTATTTTCTTACATATTTTAGGGAAGTGGTAGAAATTTTCGTCTCTCTCTCTCTCTCCTCTCTCTCTCTCTCTCTCTCTCTCTCTCACAGGTTGCTAGGTATCCTAGACGAACTTGTAAGTATTCTCATGTCTATTTTAGGCGATTCCCTTAGGATAAAGTTCCAATATTATCATTACAACAAATTTGAATACATTTAAAGAAAGAATTTGTTTTCCTTGACAGCCATACGAGTTGATACTTCGTCCTACGGCATCTCAAACATTTTCTTATAATTATTCCAAATGATTTAATCAACGTTTAAATGCTTAATTTATAATCATTCACCACCTATAGTTATTGTAACCACGATACTTCCCTCTAACATTAATTCTTATTTGTTTTCTTGAAAATGTTGTATCCCTGGATTAGTGTCTCTGGTATTTTCATCTGCTCAGTGTGACTTCAACTCTTTTCTCAGAAGTGATTTCTTGTATGTTTAACTTAATAAAGGCAAAGGTTTAAAGGCCGCTCATGAATGGCAGAGGCAAGGAACAGTGACTTTGCCCTATCAAGCAGAGCAGTGTCCTAGAAACTGACCATATATACATATGATCAGCGCTCAAGTGCTCTCTCCACCCAAGCTATGACCAACTAGGGCCAGGCAATGGCTGCTGATAACTCAACAGATAGACCTATAGGCTCCCCCAAACCCCCATCCTCAGCTCACTCGGATGGTGAGGTTGCAACGACCAAAGGAACTAATGAGTTTAAGCGGGACTCGAACCTTAGTATGACGATCATCAGTCAGAGACGTTACCAGTTTCATCATAGAGGAGGCTCACCAGAACGTCAGCCGGGTAAACACCCCCCCCCCCCCACAGTGGTGCCTAAGTACAGCAGTGGCCTCCCGAATAAATAGCTTAAACTCACGGTCCTGAGCTGGGGTCGATCTGCTGCCATACGAATGCTAGGCGAAAACGTTACCACTGTACTAGTCGAATGTTAAAATAATCGAAGAATGAATCCAACCAATGTTCTCTTGTAGCAGAAGGTCTTTTAAGACCCTCACAGCAGTAACACAAAAGTATTCCAGTAGAAATTCCCTTATGTGTTACGTGTAGAATTGCAGCTGGCTTCTAGAGGTACGATATCTACGAATACTCTCTTGACAATTCTTTTTCATCCAGGAATTAGAGTTTTTCCCTCTTTTAGCTCTATTTCAGTAGCTTTTGTTTTGATACAACAGTGAATGTTGACCGTCACCTGAATTCTTCCATTTCATTGCCTGAAATGCTGTGATTTTACGCACTTTTGGGAATACCAACAGTTATATAACAGCTATTGTTTGTCTACTATCTATAATGTGACAAATGCAACTTGAATATTCACAAGTTTCCCAAGCCATCTACTTCTTTATAACCTGTCTCAGTATTTAAGGTAAATGCCCACAACTATATCGATTGAAGTATCAAGCAATCGAAAACCCTTGAGCAGAAACTAAGAGCAATGTAATATACACTGTTTTCTACTTCTTGAATCTAGAGCAAGAAGTCGAGGCTGCAGCAGTAGCAAGAGTCTTTTTTTTCTCTCTCCTTCTCGAACCTCACTATCCTGGTTTAATCCAAGGACAACAAGGCAACACTTGTGCATTCTTTAGCCCCGTCAGTTTCTCAAATGGGGCGAGACATGACCAACGCATCTTCTTCTCCCCAAGATTTACGAGCGCGGACAACCGTTACTTTTTAAGTGACTTGGGACAAAGCCGTCGGGTTGAGATGTTTGATTGGTCCGTAAATGTCTCTGACTGACAGTGTAAGACAGAAACGAAAATTGAAGTAGCCCTTATTTGTTTTAAATGGCGTTTCGTAGAATGATGTTCATAGCTTGTTATTTGCTCTTAAAATGTTACAATTAGTTTTAAATCTAATTTTTCTCCATATATGACGAGACATCTTGGGAGTTTTAGCTATCTCAAGAGTAGGTAGCCAACTCCAAGTTTTCTACTCTGAGTTAAGAGTCACAATCAATCCAAAGGCCCTAAATTTTTTACAATATCTATGGAATATGGAGAGATTACCTAGGCTCACCATAGGAAGTCAGGATAGTTCGATAGGAGAAATAGAAATATGGAGAGATTACCTAGGCTCATCTTAGGAAGTCAGGATAGTTCGATAGGAGAAATAGAAGTATGAAGAGATTACCTAGGCTCATCTTAGGAAGTCAGGATAGTTCGATAGGAGAAATAGAAATATGGAGAAAAGTGCAAAATCACATATGGCTAGCTATTAACGTTCAAGAGTCACCAGTCTGATAGTTTCCACTAAAATATGGATTATTACAAAGCAAAAATATTTATATATTATATAAAACATCAACACATGTAGCCATTTCTAGTCCACTGCAGGACAAAGGCATCGGCCATGTCCTTATTCATGTCTGGGGTGTGCCACTTTTCATCACCACGTTGGCTAGTGCGAATTGGTGATGGTTGGAGTCTTTAGTCTGATGGTTCACAGTAAACCAACCTAGTATGGGTTTCCCTGACTAGTACAGCTTTGCCGACTAGGCGATACGAAAACCATTTTACCACGTTAATAAAGGTATTCCCACTCTGAAAGGGATATATATTATATATATATATATATAATATATATATATATATATAATATATATATATATATAAGTATATATATATATATATATATATGTGTGTGTGTGTGTGTGTTTGTGTGTGTGTGTGTATGTGTGTATGCATGTGTAGGGGCTATGTATGTGTGAGAAACATAAAAATTTACATAATCTCTCTACGTTATGTTTCATTCATTCAACTCTTTCTGACGGTTTCTGACTGATTCTTCTTCTCTTTTATGCATTATTATTAATCAATCTGCAAACAAATTAGAGCTTTAAACTTCATCTTCAAGTAGGATTTGAACTTCGGGTCACCGAGTTAACAGCTCACGGCTCTACCAAATTCGGCGTATTCCGTGGCGATATTAACCTATGATGACCCTTGTCTGGTTCATCAGAGGTGTTCTCTGCAACTTTGGTATAAATTTTGCCTATCAGCTGAAATATACTTACCACTTTTATGTGGAGCTGTGTATCTCTACTACATGGTTTGAGTTTTTTTTTTTTTTTTACATTGGGTTACTGCCGTTTACGAAAAGCTCCATGATCTGAATTTTGTATTTTAACTGCAAAATATATGATGCATTACAAAAAAAAAAAAAAAAAAAAGGAATAAAAATAAAAACATTTGAGGAATAGGACCAAATTAGTTATATCTAGAATTCTAAGGTAATATATTTCTTACATTTATGAGTATGTAGCATGACATTTATGAATATTTTTTCTCCTAGTAGCAGTAGTAGTAGTATTCATCTATTTACTTACCTCTTTATGTATGTATGTTACTATGTACATATATACTTGCAGTATGTATATTTATGTTTTTTTTATGTATAAGTTAATACAGTGGGTTTTGCCTTCTATGATAGTCACAATCTGGATATCATGAAGGGTCCTTGCGGGCTTTATCGCCAATAAAAATTGTTTATAACGCCACCGCTCCCGTCTCATAAATTTTAAGTGCCTCTGTCTCTAGAGCCTCCTTTTCGTAGATCCATCAACGCTATAAACAGGCAAAAAAATTAATTAAGAATATCATTAATTATTCCGTTCTCTAAGTCGATCTCAAAATAATTATCATTGATTAATTCAATTTCATCATTGTCTTTTATTCACTTTTATTATGTATGATTGCTCAATAGTAATTAGTAGTGATCGAGCAATTTAAAAGTTTAAAGGCTGCTCATGAATGGCAGAGGCAAGACACACTAACATTGCCCTATCAACCAGGACAATGCCCTAGAGACTGACCATCATGTATACATATAATCAGCGCCCAAGCACCCTCTCCACCCAGGCTAGGACCAAGGAGGGCTAGGCAATGCCTGCTGATGACTCAGCAGATAGACCTAAAGGCGCCCCCAAAATCCCCATCCTTAGGTCACAAGGATGGTAAGGTTGCAGCCACCAAAAGACTAACAAGTTTGAGTGGGACTTGAACCTCAGTCTGGCAATCACCAGGCAAGGACGCTACCACTAGACCACCACGGCCGTAATGATAATAGTATTAGTATTAACTGGATTCTGGTGAAAGATTGATGTCCCAAGGTATGAGTTATCAAATTTCAATTTATGGAGAAAAATGACACTTATTGTAAATGTTGTTAATTGATATTTTCCCTTTGCTACCGTAGATTGGATTAAAACATAATAGAATGTGATATTTTTTTCCATTTTTACATTAATGCGAACAAACCATATTAACGACCAGGCTGTTTTTCCAAGAGTTGAGATATCATAAAATTAGCTCGAGGTCTTTGAGGTGTAGTCTGACGGTGGTTGTGTAGCTGTTAAATTGTAGTTTGTTACATAGTCAATACAGATAGGCTTAAAACATTCCGTAAAAACATCCAAAGCAAAGTATTCTTTTTTTTCTAAATCTGTTACACATCGTATCATAATACTGAAAACTGATTCAAAGAAATGATTTAGCTAACGATATCACCACGAATAATAAGTCAGTTATTATTATTATTATTATTATTATTATTATTATTATTATTATTATTATTATTATTATTATTATTATTGTTGTTATAAAAGTACTCTTGGGAAACCTGAAAAAAATTATGTTATGGTGAAAAAGTTGAAATATATAATAAATTAGTATTTATTCTTATCAAAATTTCCATTTGAAACCGTATTGGTAGGCAGCTCAAAATTATTACATTTCAAATAAAAAAGGAGTTTCAGATGAATAAACTCTACGGGATTTGCTATGAAATTTTAACATTGTTCGCTACCTATAGCTTTATTTTTTTTAGCATTTATGGATGTTATTTTGGGTTTTATACAAGATTCCAATGGTAGGTATCTGTACATCGACTGCATGAGGTGATATATACAACTTTTGTCATATGGCTCATTGCTGTGGCTTGAGATACTGCCATTCAATCAAAGGTGCAACGAGTAAAATCCTTTGAATAAAAGTTGATTACATTAAATGCGAGAAAAGACGCAATGGACTTACAGTAGAAGGCTACAACGTGGCTGTAGATAGGAGCCGAAGGTATGCAACAATGATACAAAATCAAACCATTGTTCTCTAGTCTTGGGTAGTGCAATAGCCTCTGTACCATGGTCTTCCACTGTCTTGAGTTAGAGTTCTCTTGCTTAAGGTACACCTGGGCACACTATTCTATCTTATTTCTCTTCCTCTTGTTTTTTTTTAAGTTTTTATATTTTGTTTAGGAAACATTTATTTTATTGTTGTTACTGTTCTTAAGATATTTTATTTTTCCTTGTTTCCTTTCCTCACTGAGCTATTTTCCCCTGTTGGGGACCCTGGGCCTTATAGCACCCTGCTTCTCCAACTAAGGTTGTAGCTTAGCAAGTAATAATAATAATAATAATAATAATAATAATAATACCACTGTTTTCATTTTAGCCTTCTCGTTGCTGCCACCTGAATTTCAACGTCATTGACTATTATGAAATAGGAAGAAAGGCTTAGGTCGTACTATCATTTGATAGTTTATAGATGCGTGACTTCTGTCTCGTTCTTGGCAAAAAATTATTTCAGCCCTGATTAATAAAGGTAAAGGGGTCTGATTTCAGTTCAAGTTTCATCATAATAGAGGCTCGCCAGAACGTCAGCCTGGCAAGCCCGACCCCCCCACTGTGGTGCCCAACCACTGTCAGTAGCCTCCCCAGTAAACAGCTTAACACGTTCCCGGACTGGGATCGATTTGCTGCCTTGTGAATGCGAGGCGAACACGTTACCGCTGTATTAGCCAGGAAGATTTTTCATGCTGACTCTCTCTCTCTCTCTCTCTCTCTCTCTCCTCTCTCTCCTCTCCTCTCTCTCTCTCTCTCTCTTCTCACATCTAACTAACTGAGGGACAGCATGTTGATCAGAGTTGACAGACAAACACTACACCGGTCTGGAATGGGGTAAGATTCTTCAATAATGGTTCCAGTGAGGGGGTTAACGTCTTCAGTAGGCCTCTCCTGATGCACTGTATGCATTACTGGAAGGTCCGAGCAACACCCACTTTTTAGTCCGTCAGCTTCCTCTCCGTTCCCTCTTCCTTCTTCCATTTTCCAGACCAATCTTTTTTTTTTCCTAGTTGTACTTCAGCACCGAATGGCCTCCCTGTCCCAGCGCTGGGCCCAAATTACCTTAATTCCAGGGATCCCTCTTCCTTTCTTCCATGTTCCAGAACAATCTTTTTTTTTTTTTCCTAGTTGTAGTTCAGCACCGAATGGCCTCCCGGCCCCAGCGCTGGGCCAAATTAACCTTAATTCCAGGGATCCAGAATATAAACTTGATGGATATGATCTCATTAGAAAGACGTCGAATTCGTAAGAGGTAAAAAAAAAAGTATTCCCATTAGTCATTCTTAATTAATCTATTGGTCATTTCCATAATGGGATCTTAAAGTGAGGTGCTTAGTCTTCTGGAAGAGAAGTCCCTGCTAATCTCTCTCTCTCTCTCTCTCTCTCTCTCTCCTCTCTCTCTCTCCTCTCCTCTCTCTGATTCGTGAAAAAAACTATAGCTAATCTTAGTCCTTGGTTTATTATTATTATTATAATTATTATTATTATTATTATTAATAATAATAATAATAATAATAATAATAATAATAATAATAATAATAATAATAATAATAATAATAATAATAATAATAATAAAAAGTTGTTTACACTTGATATTTGTTGCTGATTAGATTACTTGAACATTATCGGTGGATTAATGAAGTATTTCAATACTTGTTTGACTCTACAGTATAGTTATTTTGTAAACAAGATTCAGTCGACTATGTATCTGTACAATACATGGAATACATGAATGAATGGGCAGACGTGATCGTAATATAGTTTTGTACAGTTCCATTGTTTGTTCTCACCAAATACTTCCTCTCTATATTTTTTCTGTAGTATATCCTAGTTTGATTAATGTTTTAGTTTCATTTAATCAATCCCTCTTAATGGGTATATTGATTGAAACTGGTTTAGTTATTGAATTTTAAAAAAGTAATATTGGTTTATGAATTCGTGTTTTTAATGGATCTCCAAAACTTACCCTTAATTCTTGGATGAAGTAGATTTTAGCTCATAAGTTTACAATGCAAATAGAACGTGCCTCCTCTCAGGCAGGGATCACGTTTACCATAGCTGATCGTGGCTGCAGGAGGGAGACGCCCTAGCCATTTTTCTGATAACTTGTATCGGGGAATAATGTGATACTCGTTTGTCCATGTACAGAAAATAATTTCAATTTATTATCATAATCGTGATCGGATTAGCCTCTATCTCTCATGCAAGAAGGTTAGAATTATCCAGTCAGTCGTACTGATTGATGAGAGGGCATTGTATGTTAAGTGAAGTAGCATTCTGCCTTATGGGCCAATATGTCTAAGGGCAATTTATTAACTCTTATTCCCGGCTGGTTGGATGCCTAGGTTAGGCTGACCCACTAGGACTGGGAAGTGGTAGTGGGAGGTGGTCGAGGTGATCTAGAGTAGAAAACAGTAAAATGTGGATGGGTAAGTGAAGTGGTATTAAAAAATTGTCAACTGTGTTATCAATTCTGCTTTTTTGTTCTAAAGAAAAACACGCTGACTGAAATATTCGTTTCTTTTAGATTTTAAAATTTTAAAAGAATGTTGTTATTATTATTATTTTATTATTATTATTACTTGTTAAGCTAAAATCCTAGTATGAAAAGCAGAATGCTATAAGCCCAAGGGCTCCAACCGGAATAAAATAGCCCAGTGAGGAAAGGCATTAAGGAAATAGATAAATTTTAAGTATTTATCTCGTCTAATTTAATAAACTCCGTTTGTTGTTATGCATATTATGGAAGTAATTTATAACACAAACGTGAATCCTCATCATCTCCTCCTACGCCTATTGACACAAAGGGCCTCAATTAGATTTCGTCACTCGTTTCTATCTTGAGCTTTTAAATCAATACTTCTTAGTTCGTCATCTCCTACTTCACGCGTCATAGCCATCAGCCATGTATGCCTGGGTCTTCCAACTCTTCTAATGCCTTGTTGAGCCTAGTTGAAAGTATGTTGAACTAATCTCTCAAGGGGAGTGCGAAGAGCATGCCAAACCATCTCCATCTCACTAAAACTACTCCCCTAGTTCCAGTTCTTTCAGTGTGGCATTGTTTGATCTCGTGGGCTGACAGGCTCGCTAATGGTACCAACACCTAGTGTTAAGGATGTCAGGCTGACTGACTTCACCTCCAAATTTCAGATGGTACAGGTGATAGAGCGCCGTAAGTCAACGTGGTCCCCGACATCATAGATATGTCTTAGCCTTGTCGAAACCACAGGACATATTCGGAATAAACTTTGTAAATTTAATTAGTTTTTTATTTCATTTACTTGGAGGAAGACTACGTAATAAATAGGAAATTAGTTTTTTTTATTTCATTTACTTGGAGTAAGGCTACGTAATAAATAGGATTATCTTAGGAATACCGTTAGTTTCAGATGAATTAATTCACTTTACCTCAAATTATCATTGTTGATAAGTGGCTGTAAAACTTGGCTGGTTGCGATGTTCTCGTAGATGCGAAGTGCTGCCAAGGCACTTCAGGCGGTGTACTGTAGACATTACTGAGGAGACATCTGTAGTTTTCGTTAGGTACTTAACTGCACCCTCTTTTTAGTCTTCTTCGCCTTCTCCTCTATTGGCATTTTATCTTGCTGCCCAACCACTTAACTTTCCTTTTATAGGCAAAGGCGCCATATTTAGCTAGTGATAACTCAGTGCTGAATGGCCCACCCGGTCCCATTCCTTGGTCATATGGCTCAAATTGCAAAATCCAAAATAGTCATGGTACATTACTTAGTGTGTATTTTGATGTTTTAATCTCTCTCTCTCTCTCTCTCTCTCTCTCTCTCTCTCTCTCTCCTCTCTCTCTCTCTCTCTTTATATATATATATATATATATATATTATATATATATATATATATATATATATATATATATATAATATGTGTGTATATTTAATACTGCAGGCAGATAAAGTAAAGACATCTCACCGTCACATAAGTCGATCTTAACATACTACTTGAAAAAAAAAAAAAAAAACTTGCATTTGTCCATCTATCATGCCTTTGAGGCGATGGTGTCAACACACCCAAAATAAAGTTTTGGTGATATCGGCATTAATATTACATAATAAAAAAAGAATAATACATGAAATAGAGGGCTCTAATATTGCTGTATTTGTTTGATATCCAGGATTCCAAAGAAATAGACTTAGGGGTTTCAGCAACTCACTAATCTTAATTTTCGTTATTACTTTTACTTCGTTACGGTCTCTTTGCTTCGCTTAGTCTACATAAATTCCTGCACGAGTTCATAATAATGAGATTATAAATAGTATTAGCAACAGTTTGTCAAATACATTTGCATGTTTTAAAGAAAACGGAATAATATCAGCCTTATGAGAGAGAGAGAGAGAGAGAGAGAGAGAGAGAGAGAGGGAGGGAGAGAGAGAGAGAGAGAGAGAA
>NC_090726.1:29629919-29789919 GCF_036898095.1 Palaemon carinicauda | reverse complement strand
GGTGTATGGAAAAAAGATTGTGGTCACACTCGTACTATAACAGTCGTCTCTTTAAATTCCAGAGAGTATTCACCAGCAGCTTGTCGCACCCTCTAAGAATCTAAGACATTTCCCGTCGTATTTTATGTCCTCTCGGTGATAGGTATCTAGGAAAAAAGATACTTGCATTTACATGTGATTTTGTTTTAAAAGTATTGCATAGACTGTTAAAAATAACTAATTTTAATAGGAAATTCTCCGTCAAAATATACTGTTCTCATCTGTATTAAAGTAAAATAACGTTGACCGTAATTTTACTATCCTTTGTTATTATCTTTTAAGAGTTGGTGACCGTAATACCCTCCTTTACATCAATATATCCGTTTTAAAAGTGTAAAAAACCTGGAATAAATGTTGCCAGATATTTGCCGTTTTTTTTAATGCAACTTTTTAACATTGTTGTATCACCCTTCATGAAAATTATAAAAATCGACCAATCACCTGAGGGGAATTCTATAGCATCGAGATGACATCGTTAATTTCAACTAAATAAGCAGTTGTTACACAAGGGGGGGATGGGGATGTAGATGAAAGACCAAATCCTCCGTGTTTCCTTTTAAGACATCCTTGATCGCCGGAGGAGCCGAAAGGAATTTGAACAGTCGGCCGAGTCAGCTGACATATCAGGAAAGACGAAGTTTCAAGAATGAATGTACCGATGCTGCCGTGATACCAATGTTAATGATGATGATGATGAAACCGTTTGTTTCTTTTGTGGATCGGGAGATGTTCAAGGTTGAATCCACACCCAGTGACTTCCCGTAACCGTGGGTGTGGTTACATAATAGTGTGTGTGGTGCGAGAGAGGAGTTAATTACTATTAAGTCTACTTTTCAGTGACCTGAGTTTCCCGGTGAATGACCCTTACCTTTCTTTGATGTGTCTGGTGATATACTGCAAGATGAAAATTACTCTTGGATTTACTTAAACACTGATATCTTAAACTCGATCTTGTTAGTTTTCTTGCTTGAGGGTACACCTGTGCACACTAATCTATCTTATTTCTCTTCCTCTTGTTTTGTTAAAGTTTTTATATTTTGTATAGGAGATATTTATTCTAATGTTACTGTTTTTATTATTTTTTCCCTGTTTCCTTTCCCCCACTGGGCCATTTTCCTTGTTGGAGCCCCTGGGCTTATAGCATCCTGCTTTTCCAACTAGGGTTGTAGCTTAGCAAGTAATGATAATAATATTGTAGGTCCAGCTCAGCACTCGCAGTGACGCATCCATGTCGACGAAGTTTTTAAAACGCAAAATGTATTTTCATACGTGTAAGGAGTTATCGTAATTGTCCTTCATCTTCATTTGCATGACTGATGAATCGTTTAATGGCATCGCCAATTAGACTTGAGACGACGAATGATTAATCGTTTCCCTTGAAATAAACCAAGGTTAATGGCCACAGCTTCACTTGTTATTACTATCGCGCAAATAACATGACGATTCTTTGATAAATGAGTAGCCTTCAAAAAGCCCCCCCCCCCCCCTCTCTCTCTCTCTCTCTCTCTCTCTCTCTCTCTCTCTCTCTCTCTCTCCGGAAAACTGGAACTCTTTAGTCTTTCTCTTCAGGTAAGGAAGCAAAACTAAGTTCTATTGTGGAAATTGCTATGGGATCACTGACAGGGATGCTTTCTTAAGCTTAGGGGGACGATATCTATGGAATTTCTGCCACGAAGCACGGCAGTTTGCCAGGTTTTCCAAATGAGAAAAGGCCAACGTCTGATCAAAAGCAGCTTTAAAATGCCAACCTAATAGTAGAAAAGGTCGAAAATATAGCATTTAAGGCTAAACAATTTTAAAAAGGCCAGATTTAGGTATCTAACACGAAAATAGGCCAAATTTGGAGTTTTATGGCCCGAAAAAGGCCAACCTGGCAACCCTGGAGCACGGTACTGGGCCCAGGGAAGTCATTCACCAAATATTTTTGGAGTAATTTTTATGCTGATATTTATACCCGTAGTATTAACCAGTGCAATGCCCTCTTCGGAAAATAACATAACTTGCTCTAAAGAATGACTTAAGTTTCTGATAATATTAAGTGTTGCTTTGATCTGGTACATTGTTAGCCGATAGCCTTTATAGTTCATGACGACCAATCTGAGAAAATGAACGATTTGGGGTTACTTCTGCCAATACATTTTTTTTTTCATTCTTTTGAATGAAAATTTTGTCATGTGTTGTAAAAGCAGATACAGAGGAAAAGTTGAAGCCAGGAGAATGGGAATTATTGAGTACCTTTATGAAACAACTGAAAGGGGAAAGTGACTTGATATTTTATAACAATACTTCTCAAGTGGCTCTAGCCCCAAGTCATTTTATATATATATATATATATATATATATATATATATATATATATATATATATATATATATATATTTATGTATATGTATATGTATATGTGTATATATATATATATATATATATATATATATATATATATATATATATATATATATATCCTAGCGATAGAAAGTTATTGATCATATAGATAAAGATTTTAATCAATGGCCGTTTTATCTATCTCTAAGAAAAATTTGTAACTATGAAAATAATGATAATAATAATAATAATAATAATTATTATTATTCAATCTATTGCCAACTTAAGTTAGACTGTGTAATAATAATAGTTCATTGAGATGGCAAGTGGCAAAAGGCTATTACTCAAGAAAAAGTATTGTAAATATTTTCTCTATCATTGCAAAGCAAGATGAGACTGTTACAAACTGCCTATGCTCAGACTATAAACTAAGGGGTGAAAATAGGCGCTAATGAACATCGGTGTCCCCTTAGGTGATGGGAGATTCGGGAGATTCTCCACCCGGGATAATTGAATCCTCGCGAGACTTGACCGGCGCTACAGGAGATTTCCGAAGGAAACCGGTTTAGTTTTTGTTCGTTTTTTAAATTTCTTGATGGTAATTCAAGCTCCTTCTTTATTCGGGCGTTTGGATAAACCCTGGTGGATTCTCCTAGGTTAACTGTTTTACATTTTTCTTATTTATATGCAGAAAAGAAGCGTTTTTTGCATAGAAGGCTGGTTGGAATACAAATATTGAAGGAGAAAAAACTAGTTGTTTCTTTAAAAAAAATTCGGTTGAAATTAATTCGACATTCGGTATTTAACGGTAAGTGATTCGTATCAATATCGTTCAACTGTATTGCAATAAAACAAGCTCATACTTTATGACAGTGCCGAAATAAACTCTTTTAAACTTACATCCAAAAATGTTCTGTAACAACACTTGTTCGATTTCACGGTAGCAAGTAGCAACTTCTTGCAGTTTTGACTAAATCGTATGCAGCGATAGAACCAGTAAGTTAAACGGGGGTAAATTTACTGGTGCATACCAAAGTGTTCTCGACTTGAGCAAAGATATCGATGATCATAGCTCATGGAGGAGTCGTTTAAGCAGATTTATGTAAATTATTACACTGCTGAGGAAAATTAGCTTCTTTACAGCAAGTGGGTTCATATGCAAGCAACGTAACATGGTTTACCTCGTTCAAAATGTACGGATTTTTTTTTTTATCACCGTTAATATGAGATGCTCGGGCCCTGGGGCTGGGGAGGTCGTTCAGAAAAGACTATTTTGAATTCATTATTTTGCAGCATTCATACGGAACTAGCAACTTGTTTTACTTATGTTTTCGTCATCAAGTTATAATGGTTTTAAGTAAAAGAAAATTTTTAAAACATTCATTACTAATTACTATAAGCTCCCACTAGACATCTGAAAGGCTAAATCTATTAAGGCTTTCAAGAGGAAGATGAATACTTTCTTGTTCTCTTAAGTGCTTCGATATTGTGGATTTAACAATAAACGAGCAATATGAGGTGTGAAATGTTGAATGATTTCGAGCGAACATGATAAAATGACTATGGAGGTCCTGTAGAGAGTAGGGTTCCCCTGGTGTGTAGGACCAGAAAAGCAGCTCTTAAAGTAAGTACATTCCTTTGAAGGAAAATAGTTTCAGATTTGGCGATTTTAAACTCTTATCATCCACAAGGGAAGCCTTTAAAATATCAAGAATGAAGATGCTCTCGTTTAGCTCTTTCTTTCGACCTTGAGAAAAGCAACCTCCACCCCTACTCTCGACTCCTCCTCCTCCCCCTCCCCCCATCCTCCCCTGGGTCCGGCAAAAGCCCCACCCAAATTACAGACCTTGAACCCTAGATGTTGACCGATTGCAAGTGACTTAATATTTTCATTTCGTTGAAAAGTTACTTTATATTCACAAGTGTTTAGTTTATAAAAGGACGCACGAAAATTCTTGTATTTTAAACCTCGAAGAAAAAAATAATTTAAATATTCGGTATGAAAACTATTCAGCATATTCAACATCACAGGTGGCGTCAGACTCATTCATGAAGGGAATGTGTTAATGGAAAAACGGTATAAAATAATACGATTTCAATATTTATCAGCCCTTAAATTTTAGTCTGCTACTAACAAAGTTATTTCAAAACATACCCATTGTGTATTTATTTGGCGGGTAGAAAATTAATTTAGAGAGAGAGAGAGAGAGAGAGAGAGAGAGAGAGAGAGAGAGAGAGAGAGAGAGAGACTACCTCTTGGCCTTGAAGATGGGCGTTGGCAGCAACATGATGTCAGTGGGGATGCCCCCCCCCCCCCCTTTCCTCCTCCTCACCCTGAATAGATCTTTTGACACAAAGATGATCACTTCCCAAAGAAGATGATCATGTTTTTGTTTTTAGCAAACCGTCAGTGGAAGATCTGAGTATGTGGTGGCATCCAATTTGATATATTCAAAAGGGTTACCATTTTTTTAAAGTTTCACTTTATATGGTTATTGACGCTTGCAGCCAGGCCGGTTTTTTCCAACTTGAAAATGAATAGATGTACTAACTGGGTCTGAGAAAACCTGTTAATGTATATAAAAAACAACCGCTAAGTCTTGTTAAAAAATTCAGCAACGCTGCTATTCATCACATAAAGGTGCCTGGTTTCATTTCCAGTTCCTTCAGAATAGATGCTCACTAGAACGTCAGCCGGGCAAGCCCAACGCCCCACTGTGGTGCCCTACCACAGCAGTGGCCTCCCCAGTAAATAGCTTAAAATCACGGTCCCGGGCAGGGGTTGATCTGCTGCCATGCGAATGCTTGGCAAACATGTTACCACTGTACTAGCCAGGATTTACAATGATAGGAGACGTGTAATCATAGTATTTATATTGCAATTTAATATATTTTTTATTTAATATTTACTGTTTCCAAAGGAATGCTCTAGAAAACCCTTTCCTTACCTTGTTGAATCTTGATGTTGTTATGCAATTATAACCTTATTATTTTTGCATCTACTCTGACTTCAGTCCTGAGAAAGATAAGTCACCTTTTGATTGGGTGACTTTTTATTGACAGGGGACCTAAATCAAGTTTCCTTTAAACTGTTTTGAAGATTACACGAAGGCTACTTGGGAAATGTGACAGGAAGTTTCTGCATAAATTTTTAATCATTTTAATAACGATGATGGCAACGACTAATTATTTTAATACTAATAATTTTATTAATTTTAATAATGATAATAACGACAATATAATAATTTTAATATTCATTATTTTAATAATTTTAATAATGACGAGAATGACGACGACAACGAAGATGATAACTAATTTTAATAATTTTAATATGTGCAATGCTCGGAAATGCTGACTCTCGGATCATATATCATAGGTTGAAATTAAAACATTTTCTAACATCCAGCTTCGGTCATGATAATACAGTATCTTCGTTTCTTCCCAAGTGGAGTTTATCTCGCTTCAATTTGTTCTCTGGTTATATAAATGTGAAAAAAAAATTGGGGGGGAGGTTTTGACAAAGGAAAAACATATTTTTGAGAGATGCTGTGTGGTCTTCTAGGACTTAACTCTAAAAGGCTATTGTGACAAAAATAACAAGAAAACAATGTCTTCCCTGCTCTAGAGCCATTGTATCAATGTGTTGAGCACAAACTCAGTGTGCATAAGAAAGACCTAGTTTAGGCACTATTGAAGTTGGCACAGCAACTCCAGTGCTGAAAACCGTCTGCTATGAGAGACGTCATTTCTACGTCATCACCAAGTAGACGAAAGAACCAACGCTAGTGCAGTCAGAGATAACGCTACATGCGCATCAACTTTCTCCCAGCTGCTATCTCACATTTCCTAGTAAAAATCCATTGAGGCTGAGGAGGAAGGATGGTCTAAAAGACCGCACACTGCCTCTTAAAATAGGTTTTCCATTATCATAACCCCTTTTTGGGGGGTTTAATGTGCTGTTCGGTCACCAAGGACTAGTACTGTACCAGAATATTGATTGAGTAGACTCGTGCACCATTAAGTTCAACCGTCTACTACCAAGCAACAACATACAACAACTTACACATGTTTATATGGATAAGAAGAAAAACTAGCAAGTCTGACTCTTAACTTATTAGGGATGACTGAAGAATACTGGATGCCTGTTATCATGCATTCATACTTCTAAAGAACCTGGCTGAATTGGTCCTTTTCTCCAAGTTACCCCTGTAGAGCTCATGAACAAGCCAAGTACCACACATGAATGTTGTACTGCATGGATTTGTTTCAGTGTTTAATGAAAACCCTTTGCCCAGACCAACCCGTAAGGCTCTGGATGTCTTGAAATTGCATATTAGCAAAAAAACACTAGTGAAGAAGCAATTTTTCTCATATCATGGGTTTTAGGGATAGAGACAGGATCAGCCTTTTTAATTAGGGAGGTCATTAGAATACGAAAAGCCTGTATTGAAAGGAGTGTACCTTCTTTAGTCGTGGATCTCTGTATGTATGTATGTTAGCGATAACAGGGGCATCCACGGGAGACAAGCATACCTAATCAAGGCATACCGATAACCTGCCTAACAAAACACTGCGTTAGAGCTAACTCAAGAGAGTAGCCTAGACTCAAGGGATACCTCTTAGGGAGGACTGAAACCTCCTTTGAGGACCCCCCCCCCCCAGTAGTAAAGCTACCTCCTCTTTGGGATCTAAGTCATCCTTCCAACCAAAATTTAGTAATGTATCTGAAAAGGAGTCTGATCCATCACGACTTCATCTCTACATTCCTAACTGATATGTCTGAAATTGCTGGGCAGATGAGATCCCCAAGGTCCTTTCTGGGTAAATACTCAGCGAACCCAGTGATCTTAGCAAATCCTTTCAACCACATTGAAAGGAGAAAAAAAACTCATCTTTCAAACCTTTTACAAGTGACTTTATTCTTAGTGGAAAGGATCCACTGACAACAAATAGAATAATTGATAGCGTTGCAATTCCTGCCCCAATCAGCAAAACTGTTGCTATGAAAGGGACAACACTTGGACTAGTTATCACATCCAACCAGGACACACTTTATTTTGCTTTCATTCAATTGTAATAAATAAGATTAATCTAAAACCCAGTTATTTTTATATTACCCTAGAGAAGGGTATTATGTCTCTTCCTCCTTCCCCCAATTGCCATGGCTGCATATCTAAAAGAAGGATAGGCTCACAAAATGACTGGATCCTTCACCTGACTATCATAGATAGTCGTTCTTCAGTGAGAAAGGCAAGGTTCGTACTCTTATTCCCCAACTACATCACCTGGATGACCTTATGATTAACCCAGCCAATAGCTGGGGAACAAATTAAAGTGAGCCTAACAAATCTTCAAATAGGAAGATATTTTTTTCTTTGAGGAGTACTTGACTGAAAGTGTGTAGCAAATTTAGACGACTTACCCCCTTCCCCTAACTATCATATAAATAGTCAACCTCCTAGGGTTGGTAAGGGAAGAGAGTCATACAGTCTCCCCAACCACTCTGTAGTTGAACCAGTGACTTAAAAAATCACTGGTGGGAAAGAGCTTGCTTAACCATATAAGCATTCAATCATACCCCTCTCCTCTCCCTCCAATACTCATATCAGATGAATGTAGAAAGATGAGGACAACCCTTCCTATTAAGGGAAAAACTACCTGCTAACTACTCCCTTTTGACCATGATGGTATAGAACGGGACAGACCCCTCTCCACAACTAGCTTTATATTCACATACATATTATTGTATGTGAAAATACTAGGCAGATATTAATTTATGAGGTATTTACTGGTTCAAAGTAATTTTATTGCTAAACATTACTATGTTCTAAAATGGCTCTACATCCCAATGATACTATATAGCCCACATAACTAATGATTCACTTTCCTAGCTTAATCTTGCTAAGGTTAGATACTTTACACCAATTTAGTTATTTATAAAATTGAATAGGTCAAGGAATCGTAAAAGCAGTTACTTAAAACTGTATCAATAGAATAGCCTTCTACAGTTATTTTAGACATAGCTAATAATCTAGATACCTAAAAAGGTACAGTATTATGCTGTACTGATCCTCCTTGGTGCATAGGTGAAGAAGACATGTTTATCTGTTACTAGGGAAAAACATCTTGCTCTGAACTAAAACACTTCTCTGGCCAAATGAAATGAAGGTATTCAATTTCTCTCTAAACAGATGGATTAGACCATGGTAATATATGCACCAACGCCATCTAGAAGGGGGTCAGCAGTAGAAACTCATTCAGCAGGTCGAGATTAATGATCAAAAACCTGAAATCTATCGGTGATTGATGTGATCTCTCTCTGAATACTCATTTTGAATGAACTAAGCCATCGATTATTCAACTGATATACTTGCATATGATTTGAAAACAAACATTTGATGGGCTCTTATTTCTGTTGAGAATTTAGCATTTTCTACTTTTCCCTTATTTAGTATGTTGATGCTTCTTTATCATTATATTTTTATTTAAAAATGTTTCAATCAACATTTTTTATTCATTGTACATTTCAAATGTAATACCCCACAACAAAATAGGTTTCTCTAGTTTCATTTAAAGCATTACTTTTTTAGACATTGATATTTTTATCCATAATATCTTAATTGCATTGTTTGTTGCATATTAAACTATAATAATTGTGTATCACAAGGTGCTTTACAATAAACTAAATTACTCAAATTTTATTGTATTAGTGCTCAGTGAGACCAAGATGTATTCTTATAGTGTGAGGGAACAATTGGCTTGAATACTTTTGACACTTATTTGACTACTGTATAAATCACTCGAGGCTTTCTTATCTAGATAGCAAAATTAAAGAGGGAACTGGACCTAGACCTAAGATAAGCTATTGATTTCAACTGATGTTCCTTTCACACAAAACAAAATGTCAAAGTATGTAATACACCAACTGTGATTGATCATTCTTTATAACCTGTCTTTTGTGTTATTTTATAATATTTAAATAAAAAAAAAATATCTCACAACCTTTTTCATAATTGAAGATTTATTGCTGAGGAACCATGACTGTTTAACAACTTTCCATCTGTTACTCTGCTCTTGAGTAAGATGAACCTTAACATATATGTTAAGAATATTTATGAGTAACCAGAAGTCAATTAAGTTGCATGCATAAAACTAGTTACTATCATTTAGGAAGAGATTCATGAAATATTTGAGCACTGCCTAATCTGTTTTGCCCACAATAAATTTTTTCTCATCGTTGATTATCTACTATTTAACTTTCATTTCTAAGTTGTTTATATTACAGTATTACAATACAACACACTAATATTATGTGAAACAGAACTGTTAATGATTTTCCCAATCTATTACAGGTGATTGTCCTAGCAGTCTCTCAGCTACATGCAGTGCCAGTTAGGGACCATGGCGGGGTCATTTATGGGACGGAATTTCTAAAAGTACTTGACCCCCGCGCACGGCTTCCTCTCACTGAAAATGAAGCAGAGAGTCCGCCCAGCACCTCATCAAGAGTCTCAGCAGCCTTAGAGTCAAGTACCTCATCTACTATCAGTTCTACTTCCTCTTCAGCAGTAAGGTCTCGCGTATCACCTACTACGAGGGAAAAACCACGTGCTTTGAATACGCTTCCTCTTACACCCTCTTCCAATGATCTTAAAAGCATAATAAAGTATGGGACTAAAACCACCCACACTGATATTTCCACAATACAAAGAACTAAGTCTCAGCCATCCTCAATACCAAACAAAGAAGAAATTAGTAGCATAAATAACACCTCAATGGTGTCATTGTCACATGACAAAAATGATACAGATTCATTCTTAGACTATGATTACTACTATTACTATATGGATGATCACCAATTACCCTCACATGAAAATGTGTCGAATTCCAGTGCTGTCAAAGAGGCTGAGACCGATAGTTTTAACATTTCTACAACTCCATTTACATTAGTTCAAGTTACAACTGCAGAGCCCCAAAAGACAAGCCAAACTACAACAAAACCCACTGAATCAACAATAAGTTCAACCTCAAAACCTGTCATTACCAGAACTACTAGAGCCAGACAAACCCCTACTACTAGCATACCAGCAATAAGTAGAACCACCATCAAGTCGGTAACAGTTCGATCTGCTCTTAATCCTCCTACTAGTAGATCTCCTTTCAGGTATCAGATTGATGTTACCTCAGAATCCACAACTGCTACTTCTACAACAGTAGTTGATAAATCTTCAACTCAAAAGACAATGCTCGAGTTAGATGTAACAGATGCACCTGCTAAAATTATTCAAACAACAACAGAGACAATCAGTGGTGGTCGTTCCAACACACGAAAATTAGCAGAAGCATTAAGAAATTTAGCACAGACCACACCTCCCTTACAGACAACAAGTCAGACACCATCAGTCGAAGATGCGGTGTCAGCAACAACAACTCAAAGTACTACTACAACATCTGAGCCACTGAAACCAAAGGTTAATAGTAGACAACAAAGACCTAGTGGCCAAAGGAACTCAACTTCTCGAAATTTTCGTTATACAACACCATTGCCAAAAGATGAAGTGGCAAGTAGAGATGAATTGGTTATAGATTTAAATGTTAATGAAGAAACGCTTCAAAAGAGTTTGGGAAGTGCAACTTCTTCGTCTGTTGTTGTTGAAGTTCGCGTAGAGTCACCAAAACCAGAAGCTCGACGAATGCCAGCAATAAAACCTCAAGGTTCACAAACAGTGGGTAGAAACTTACAAAAAGGGACGCCAAGTCCACCAAAAACAGTACAGACGGTTGATCCAGAATACCGTACCACAAGTTTCCTTCTTAGTGATTCCTTAGTGGTAGATCTGTCTTCAGAACCAAGAACAAGTGATAAGGAAGTTGAGGATAGTCCTTCTCCACAGTCCAGAGGACAAACATCTCCTAGAAATTCACACACAACAACAGAGAAACCAAAGTCCACTACACCATCACAATTGGAACCAGAAAGTGAGAAAACTATTACTGCTGCCCCTTCCCCAAGACAGGGAAGTAGTAGAGCTATAAATGCTAAATCAGAAGCATCACAAATACAAGCCACAGAGATAAGGCTTTCAGATACAGATCCCAAGAGTAACCCAGAAGCTAAGATTATAAACTCTGCAAATGAAAGTGAATCAACCACTCAAAATAATGATAGCAGCTCTAAACTAACACAAACCTTAAGACACAGTATTAGTACTTCAGTATTAAGAACAGTTGCTCGCACAGAATCAAAGGTTTCTAGTGTGAATGCTGAAAAACTAGCATCAAGTCCCACCACATCAGAAAAGCCTCTTTCATCTACCATGGCAGAATCCAACAATATCACTAGTGTCTTTAATCAAACAGTTAGCACAAATGCCACAACACCTCTACAAAAAAGATCGAGACCATCCAATCCACATGGAATTGCTCCGTTGGGTTTAGCACCCTTTGGAGAAGCACCTGGAGGCCTTGCTCCATTTGGCTATGCTCCAGAAGGAGCCCATCCTTATGGCCTTGACCCTATAGGCTTACATCCTCATGGTGTATCCCCCCATGGAGATCCTAAAAACCTGTCAACGAATGCAACAGAGACAACGCAAAATACAAGGGTAACTTTTGTAGATGCAACAGTATCAGAAGGTGCTAACAGCTCGGTAGGTTATGTAGCTGTTGAACATAATGTAAGTCGATTTCGTCTTGAGGAAAAAACACCAGATGGATTCATTATAGGAGAATATGGCGAAGTAGACCATAGAACAGGCGACGTCAATGGTGTCCGTTACACGGCTGACAGCACTGCAGATCCTAACTTAATATACGGTGCTCTATTAAAGTTTCTTAATTTGTAGGGTCATCATCACAACCAGTTGTGGTGTTTCAACTGTTACGAAAACAGTGTGATACTACCTACATTACTGGAGGTGTTCCTGCTGTATTATCTTCACTAGCACTTGAATAGGGCCACATTCCTAAAATTACTCTGAATAAGTTTGTCCAAAATTATACTTTGCTTTCATTAGTTATAAAAACATTGATTGTCAATATACTTTACCTAAATTTTGATAAACAAAATACTTGGCTTCCTAGTTTTCATGATAAACACACCTTTTGTGTAAACTTTGAACATTTAAAACAAACATTGCGATTGATTGTGCACAAGCATCAGTGTGTATAGATTTCTTGTCACTGCTTGGTCCTGTTCTTGTTTATGAAGATTACAAAGTATTGCTCGTGTACCATTGTCTGACACTATTTATTAAAACAGTATTTATATGAGGCAGCACTACATCTAAATGCACTTGTAGATATAAAATATCGGTAAAATTTGATTAATATAATTATTAAAGAAAATTCATTGATATGCATCAGATAGAAGAAAATAGTTTCTCGGAGAACATTAAGCACAAAAGGTTTGGAATATTTCCAAGTTTTACATGCTACTGACTTGTCAGTCCAGTGATTATAAGACCTGTGTTCTCTAGGATAATTTTCTTGTCGAGAGCCAGAATCACACATAAATAGCCATTTCTGTTCTGGTTTAACTTCTGTTTAACAGATTATTGGTATATGAATGTGTTTACATTCATTCTGAAATATAGAACTAAGTTTCATAAAGGAAATCTTTTTCAAATAATCACTATCTATGTGTGATTCCGGTTTGATCAAAACATTCATTCTATGATAACAAAAAAAAAATTATGTACTGTGCTCATTAAGTCCCTGTTATCAAAGGGTATTCTGCTCCTGTAATTTGTTTTTGATACAGCAAACCCTTTCTGCATTTTGCTCAGCTATTGATTATATTTCAAATGTTCAGATAATATTGGACACTGAAAGCAAAACGTCTCATTAATGACATAACCAAAAAATACTTCTTAGTCTCTATGACTGGGAAAGTCACCCTAATAATGCAGTCGGCTCTTGTTAAGTCAAAAGGAAATCACATCAGTAGAATTCTCCTGTAGTGGCTGAATGGTATATATGCCGGGCTGTTTAGTACCTTCCTATCTGTGATTATATTTGTGATGCTCAGCCTTGTAGTAGATTATACTTTTAAAATGAACAGCTTAGGATAGCGTAGCTTTTGCATTTACGTAACTTATTCCTAAGATACCCCTGTGACCATAGAAATAAAACTAGAATATAGATTACAGTAAGCCCAATATCAATACAATTACATACTGTATTGTACTTATTTTTAATTTGGGTGGTAAAAATAAATTTGGCAAGTCCTCAGCTTTTCATGAACTGTGTAAAGGTGGTATATTATATTGTATAAGAATTTTATACATATTTTCCTTAAGTCTTTTTCTAAACCAAATACAAATTATAATAACTCAAAATTATTTCTCGTCTAGATAACAATAAATTGTAAGTAGCTGTTTCCTTTTACAGCTGGGAACATTATACTTCTTATCACACAATATACAGTAACTGAAACATGTGCAGATCTCGCATAAATGATTGTTTCCTCTAATACGAAAGGTCATGTCTACAAATTTCTTTTTTACGTAATTCCATCCATTTTCAAGTATTTCATAATGCTGTAAAAACTACACCATCTTTGCTGTTCAATAGTTATTGTAAGCATTGCCATCAGGGCATTACTGCAACTTGAGGGCATTTCTTTTGTAAGATTTGTGTACTGGTAAATGATGAAGACAACTTGTGGGCTATTATTGACAGTTGCCTGAATTCTGTAATTGAAAAAATGCAAGAGGGGAAATAGGTTATGAAAAAGGTTTTGAAACTGTGATAACATTTTTTTGGACTTATGATTTGCAGACTTTGCCTTGTGGTTTATTATGTAATGCCACAGAATATCAGTTTTTAAGGTATTGAGCATATAAAAATGCCTTTTTATGAAAAAAGTAGTAGGCTGTGAATTATGCCATGAAAAAAAAAGTATTTAAAATTTATTCCTGCACTGCTTGGTGATCAATGTAACATCCATAAAAATTCAGGACTATCACCTTAGAAGTTTTAAATCCTCAATACAATATTAATATTTGCTGCAGATTATGATACTGAGTAGAGTTTTGACTTGATTTTTCCTTAACTCAGTTGTTGTGGATGGCTTTTCTCCCACTTTTTCATTTTATATAAAAATAACAATCTTGTAGCTGTGAAATTTATATTTACATTTTCAATTTATTGTGTTGCTTCATTTAATTGTCAAGGCCAATTTTAATACAGTGTTAACATAGTACATTACTCAAGACAATATTCATCTTATATTTCAGAAAAAAAAGTGTTAAAGGGCTAAGACTTCTTTATGCAACAGTGTTTGATTTTTTCTAATCTGTCTAGAATTACAGTGTGCATATTTTCAGGCAATGAGACAAACCACATTGAATTAGACAGTGTAATTATGCATAAAACTCTAATAATGTATTGTCATACAAAATGTTACCAAGTCTAGGGAATATCATTTGCATTTAAAGTACAGAGTATTTCAGTTTTGCAAAACATACACTTGTCAGGTATTGATCAGAAATGAAAGATTAGAAAAAAATATTCTCATTATTTTATTAATTACTATATACACCAGTGATTATTAACTGTTATGCACAGCTGTCTAATTATTGTAAAAGACATCACTACTTTGTACTGTACAGTAATCCTGTAGAAGAATTTTACTAACTTAGCAAAATGTGATCAAAATTTGAGGAATCATTTTGGGGTGCCAATGTTTGGCCATTCATAGGAAGTACAATTTTTTTGACAGTTTACAGATTAAGAATTTATGTCTAGACACACACTATATTTCCATGAACCTCTGCTGCTGTTCATTGCTTCACTCTCGAAGCTTGCTTATATTGCTCAGTTGCGTACAAAGTTGTAACAGTATTTGCTAAGCATCAAGGAAACCTTATTTGCTTATCAGGATTGCTGGGCGTTAGGTGCTATAGTAACTTTGGTGATGAATCCAATAGAATTGGTTTGTTTTATTGAGTAAATTTGAAATAATTTTGTATTAAAATTTCATTTAGGTGTTTGGTAAATTATATGAATCAGTGATTAGGTAAAATTAGGGTATTCAGAACACATTCTGGAGAATCTGGTTATTACATACTAATGAAACAAATAAAGGGGGATCAAGTTATTTCAAACTTTAGTTTTATGAATACTTACCTGGTAGTTATATGTATATTTTAAGTTACATATATATAACTGCCAGGTAAGTATTCATAAAACTTTGTTTTATCATAAAAACTCAATTTTTATGAATAGAACTTGCCTGGCAGTTATATATATATAGCTTAAAATATATATATAACTGCCAGGTAAGTATTCATAAAACTTTGTTTTATCATAAAAACTCCATTTTAACAAAACACTAGATGAAGAGGAGTCAAGGGTTTAAATAATTTTATTTTAGGTTCATTAATGGCGTATCTCTTTCCTTTACTAACCTGCCTCCAACAGTGTGGGAATCAGCAATATATAAACATCAGGGAAAGAGTTCATAGAAATAAGCAAAATTTGAAAAATACTTTTTTTTTTTTTTTGCTATACTCAACTGATGTTCATACCCTGTACTATATATCCACCTTCCTCCACTGAGTAGTGATGTACACTAAAAAGGATTGTGATTAGTTTCGATTTGAGACTGAAAGACAAAAGAAAATGTGACCTACCCATGCCTTAGTTATTGCCCTAAGCTTATTAAAAAGAAAGAACACCGTAAATTTTTTCTATTTTTGAGGGATAACGTCGATATAAGCAAACTTTGAGAGCAAACCTTATGAACATTTGATGAGTATAGAAATAATTTTTATCAAAATTCTTGTTTTGCTCACATGGTGTTCATAGTATTCACACTACTACTGTACAGTACTGTATTTTTTGTCAAGGAATGTTGATATTTAGTTATTGTATATTTTTTTTATTGCTGGGTCAAACAATTACTATATGACTTTTAGTAAATAAAAAGTCATCAACAATAACAATAATTTGCATCATTGAAAAAATATCATAATAAAGAATTTCAAACACATGTTCATGTACTGTACAATGTTTTGTATCTGATTAGACCAAAAAATCAAAATTAATTCTGTTTAAACTATGAATTGGAGTGTGTTTTGTATGTGATTAAACCAAAAAATCAAAATTAATTCTGTGTAAACTATGAATTGGAGAGTGTTTTGTATGTGATTACACCAAAAACTCAAAATTAATTCTGATGTGTAAACTATGAATTGGAGCACCATGATGTTCAAGTCTTTGGTATCATACTTTCCTAGTGATGCAAGTTAATTACATTTTTGTTAGACTTTAATCCACGACTCGAGACTTGCCACTTGGGAATCATTCTTAGCATGTAATTCTTTATTAGGCAATAGAATGAAAAAAAAAATTCACCCTAAAGAAAAAGAAATCATTTCCTTAATTATGAATACTGTAGGTACATGCTCTATTATATGAGAAGTACCAGCATACCATCAAATGAATCTGTATACTGTACCATTAAAAGATGCTGAATTAGTTTGATAAATGGCTGTGAGATATAATTGTAGTTTAACTTTTCAAATTCATCTCAGTAGATTTTGATTTTACTTTTTTGAACAAATCTTTTTCACAATTTAATTTTATATTTTTTCATATAAGAAATAGAGACAGTACTGTGTTAATGCAATCCCAGTTGACATAAAAATAGGTAGAAACTAATCTTCGTTACTTGAGTGTACAGTTTTAGATTAAAGATACAAATTTTCTATCAATACTGTATTCAAAAGCCATTTTTAAGACAATTGAATGATATTCCTGCAACTTTGGTAGATTTCCTTGTTTAGTTACCAAGCATGATACTTTTTGATACCCATACACTAATATGTACTAGTACATTTTTCATATTTACGACAACTGAAAAATAGAACTGATAAGTAAGAGATATACTTCTAAGACTTCTTTTGTTTCAAATGATATTGATGCTCATTATCATATTTTTAAAGTAGCTGTATGTTTTTTATTTTTATTTTGCATTTTCCTCTTTCAAACATTCCATGTCCTTTTTTTGCACTACATGGAAACTATTCCATTAAATAGCTGTAGTCGTGTACTTTCTGTGATACTTGTATGTGCCAATCTTTTTTTTTTATGTGCTATTCTGGATTCCAATTTTCTCCGTGAACACCTGGACGGATATCTTTAAAAAGCCCTATGAAAAAAAATTTGTATTAAACAAGCTTTTAAGGCTTGTTTAAGATCGTAAATCAAACTCCCTTCCAAAGATTGTTAATAAGACTTTCACCTTAAATATTATAATTTAGAGCTTTAAGAAAAATCCATGTTTCTTTTGTGAAAATTTGATAGGCTGTGAAGAATTATAAAGATCTGATTTGGGAAATTTTCTCGCCAGTGGGTAATTAAATATGAACAAAAATTCATCCAAATTGAAATTGAGTTTTTAAATTCTACAGGTTTTAAAAATGGTAACACTTAGTTTTCTTGTATTATTCTATGGCTATAGCAAGAATTTTGAGTTTTTATTCAGAATGGCAATAACAATGTAGGATTAGAAATCATTTTAATACAGGGTAGACTTTTTCAGAAGCTATTTACAGTTGTGGATTTCAGATTACAAATGTCAACTGACGATATATCCATTTTGTTTCGGGGCCTTTGTTTTGTAATTTAAAACTTGAGAATTGAAAAATAAGCCTTTAAACTACAACTTATAGTATTCAAACTCTTTAGGACTGAAAGGGTAATGAAATGCCAGGGATGATATGATGTAAGTACTTTTTAAAACTTTGGATGCTCTATTGAATATAAAGTGTGTGTATTGTACTTATGTTTTTTTATATAGGAGAAAGTGTGATTATTTGCATTATTAGTATCACAGATGTAGGCAACCATATCACTTAAAAGTCCAAATCGATATTCTGTAATTGATAATGAAATAAAAATAAAAATAAATGGATACTGTACTTTTTCCTTTGTCCTGATACCATGAAATACAGTAATATTAAGTGAGAACATAGAAGAGCACAGCACCTACTCTGTGTTACTGGATGAAAAGAGACAAGAGGTCAAAATCTTTTTCCGAGATTGTTCTAACAGCCGAGTATTTACATGTGCTCAGCATCTACCGAATAAAAATTATTTGGAAAGGTTAAACATGTTTTAACATAATGTCATAATAAAAATACAAACCCTTGCTTTATAAATGTGAGAATCTTTGGCTTAACTATCTGATGAATCCCATAATATTTTACTCAGAAGTCGTAAAAATAAAAGGATGAATATCTTTTGTACTCTTTCTTGTGGGATAAATACTAGCTAAGCTACAAGATTGCCTTAAACACCTAGCCCGCCTCCAAGCTAACTGCTTCGTGTGTTGTATTCTCAAAAGATGTCCCAACACTGACTCCAATTCATCTCTCCCAGCTGCCTTACTGAAATTCTTGCCCTTCGCCTTAGTTGAAAAAGCAGGATGCTACAAGTATAAGCCCAAGGGCTCCAACAAAAAAATAGCCAAGTGACCAAAGGAAATAAATAAGCTACAAGAGAAGTAATGAATAATTAAATAGAAAATATTTTAAGAACAGTATCAACATTAAAATAGATCTTTATAAAGAGAGACTTATGTCAGCCTGTTCATCAAAAACACTTTTTGCAAGATCAAATTTTTGAAGTTCCAGCAATTCAATTGCCTGATTAGGAAGATCATTCCACAACCTGCTCATAGCTGGAATAAACCCTCTAGCATACTGTGTAGTACTCAGCCTTAGGATGGAGAAAACATGACTATGAGAATTTACTGCATACCTAGGACTGTATTACAAGTAGGATGGTGCTGTCTTGGAAGATCCGAATACAAATGATGGTCAGAGTTATGAAAAATCTTATGCTACATGCGTAAAGAACTAACCGAAGGGCGGTGCCACAGATTGATATCTAGATCAGGATTAAGAAATTTAATGATCAAATGATGAAGGCTTCCACTTGGATCCCAAAACTGATCAGCAGCAGCTTCGGCAGACATGTCCAGAGACAACCTTGCTGTCTTTTATGCAAAACCTACGGTATTTCTTTGATAATTTGTGACCGCGAGTGAAACTTGGGTTTGCATATTTCAGCCAAACTGGCAACTTATCAAAACAATAGAATTAGAATCATCAGAGAAAAGCCAAGACAATGTTCCATCAGGAAGGTGACAGCCTTGATTTTATGAGCTGCAGAATGGGAATTGCTGATGGATACCTGGCAAAGCATCAAACTGTTAATAAAGCCTACTATGCTCATTTCTTGAGGGGAGAAAATAAAGAAAAAATGGGATTTGGAAGCAGGTATCAAGGATACTTCCCCATTGTGGCAATGGTCCACCTCAAGAATCTAGTAGCCCTTGCTCCTGAGAATGAATTGGATTGGGTTTATGAATTTGTGCTATACAGTATATCCTAGTGCTGGGAAATGTGACGCCATTCAAGACCCAAGTGCAACTGGGGTTAAACTCCCAGTTACACTTGGAGGTAAGAGTTAAAAGAGGTTGGAGAGCAAGGTGAGAGAAAAGAAGCAAGAAAGGAGGTTAAGTATATGGAAACAACAAGTGCAGATGAGCGGCCCAAGGAAGATCGTGGAGTCTCTTGAGTAATGCCTATGAAGTATCTAAGGCTGTGGTTTTCTACTAGTTAAACACTAGCCCCTTCAACTTGATTTTACCCCTAAGACTAATCTGTTTTCCAAGTTAAGAAAATCAGTGGCAGCTATGATACCAATGAAGGTGTCATTGATGCTGTAGAATTCTAAATAAAGGGCTAAGGCAATAACTTCTACAAAGAAATGATCCATATACTCCATGCACACTGGACAACGTTTGTAAACTTGAAAGTGGACAAATTTAAAAATCTACTTATGTCTAAAAATTAATTATTGTATGTTAGGCCATGAACTCATCAAGCATTCCCCTTATCTACAGTCTTGAAGCATGAATAAATATTATTCTATGTTTTATATAAAACCAATTCATTACTTTAATGTACAAAAATATACATCTTATTCTGTTAAATCTATAAGAAGTTTACTTTATTAAAGTACAGTAATGCACTGCGCCATAATGGGTATTACGTGCCAAAACCCCCTTACGAAAGGTGAAAATCTACGCAGTAGTAACAGTAATGATGGCTACAGTACGGTACAGTATATAATTTTTAGAATATTTTTATCTATATATTTAAGCTTTTATAAACTGTTCCAACATTTTCATAAACCTTTTCTACACACTTATTAAACTTTTTAAACTCAAATTTACTTCTAGACACACTATTACTATTACATATTAAATAAATAAAATAGGGTGCACTCACCTGTGCAGAAACTATAACTTGATATGATGATTAGCTGTGGAGCACTGAACAATGGAGGTTATGACGATGATGAGGTTTTTGTTCTGTTTAGCAAAGAAGAGTACTACAGCTCTTCTGAAGGCACCACTTTGTCAGTTGGTGCAATAACTTTGTCATCATGTATAACTTCTATTTCAGCTGAAGGAATACCCGTCTTCTCTCTTCTTGCGGATGAGGAACATAGTAATGGGCAGTTGCTGGCACAACCTTTTCTTCTGTGGAAGGAGGTTCTTATAAATTTCCATGGCTCTGTTCATTTTATTTCTGAATTGCAATGCAAAAAACATCCAGCAGTTTTAATCTTCCCCCATTCTCTGAAGTTCTTTTTCCATTTTCTCTAGAGTAGAGAGGAGTTCTAGTGATGAGCCAATTTCTCCTTCCCCTGGATCCACTTGTTGTTCTTCGTCATCTCTGTCAGATTTTCATTCGTTAACGGATTTCAGTGGACCTTGATCCGGTCATTAACATCCTCAGTAGTCATACCGGTGAAGCTATCTCCAAACAATTTTGTACGCTGCAATGCCTTATCTACTGCAGAATGATGAATTTCATCAGGAGAGAATCCTTTATAGTTGAACACTGCTTCTGGGCGTGATTTCTTCCTACTGACATTCAAAGTTTTGTTCTTCACCTCCTTTATGGCCTTCTGAATATTTAGACACACTTTGCAATGTTTAACTTACTCCAGTGCTCCTTCATTTCAAGTTATCTTCTTGGTCAATAGCTGGAGTTTTTAGCATAGTGTTTTAAAAGCATGAATAACACCTTGAACCATGGGCTGGATCAGCTATGTGGTGTTCCATGGTAATTCAATTTGTATGTTGTCATACAACAGATCGAGGAAGTGGCCTCAAAAACTGTCCATTGGGAAAATCACTTTTAATTCTAGTTCTGGACTTTTTTATTACACCCTGGCTTCATCATAAAGCCTGCAGCATTTCCACACATTATAACTGTGACGTGATCTTTGTACATCTTAAATCCAGGGGCTCTAGCCTCTTCTTTCATCATGAACGTCTGCAATGGCATCCACTTGAAAAAGACCAGTCGATTATCCATACAGTATTGAACATTTGTACATGTGAATATCCCTCCTCCTCAACAATGGTTTGAACATATCGTTCATGTACTACTAAGCGGTGGTTTTGTCAGCAGATGCAGCTTTTTCATGCAGGAAAAATTAGAATGGAGCCTTCTTTGAAATTTATCAAACCAGCCTTGGCTGGCATTAAATTTGATCGGTGTGGTGGGAGATGACGACAGATAGTCCTGGTTCCGGGTCGTTGTCACTCTCATCTGTAAAATTGCCGTACAGCTGCCAGGCCTTCTTGCGGATAGTGTTGGTATCCAGTCCAATGTTCTGTTTCCTGCAGTACTTGATCCAAAGGGTTGATGCAGACTCCAGCCTTATGATGGCCTTATTGTAGGTAGTTACCATCTTTTTCACTGTCTTGTTAAGTCACATTTGCCATTACCCTTATATTTTTTTTGTCCTTCTTGATATATCAAGTCTTAGATTCATTGATGCAGTAATGACAGCCTTCAGCTTCATAGGGGTTGCGGCAGCCTATTGAAAATGTCCCTTCCTGGCGATATGTTGGGCTGCGGTTTGAGTCCTGCTCAAGCTAAATAGTTTCTTGTAGTGCTTACAACCTCACCATCCTTGTGAGCTAAGGATGGGGGTTTGGGAGAACCTATAGGTCTACTTGCTGAGTTATCAGCAGCCATTGCCTGGCCCTCCCTGATCCTGGTTTGAATGAGGAAGGGGCTTGGGTGCTGATCATATGGATATATGCTCAATCTCTAGGGTACTGTCCTGCTAGGGCATTGTCACTATCCCTTGTCTCCACCATTTGTGAGTAACCTTTAAAACCTTTTCCCTCACTTAAGCATGTGACGGAGTGTAATCTTCTCTTTGATATAGTAAGCATCTTCCAGTCCTATAGCTTCAACTGCCAGAAGCCTTAGAAGGTATAGAATGTTTGGGCAACACCGTAAGGCCTAGAAGTAAATTCACAATTTTACACACATGCAAAACAACACCATACAATACAAGTAAAGATATGGAGCGATATCCCGTACAATTGCGTAAAAGCAAACTAAACGTGGAATGCTGAATGCTGCAGTATGCTGGAGTGTGATGCTGTGGCTGCTTATCCAGTCAACGGTAACAATACTGAACATCATGCTCTGATTGATCGTGTCTCTATCAGACAATAGTGTGCCGTTTACAAAATTGTCTAAGCAAAGTAAGCTACGCCTCATACCTCCAAATTTTGTTACCATAAATACTATATAGTACTTGCTATTCTTTGAATATTCATTAATGGTACACTAATCTTTTTTTATATATCCTAATTAATTTGATATACAGTGCAATACTGTACTGTACTATATTTTTATTTATTAATTTACAGTACAAATTTTTGGATAGGAAAATGCTTATTTTACCACAGAAACTATCAAAATCTTAAAAAATATAATAATAATACATATCAGCTGCAAAAACCTAAGATATACTGAGGAGTTCGAAATATAAATTTACATACATTAGCTAGAAAAATCTTCGATGTACTCACAGCAATAGGTGAACCACAATGTGGTAAGGGATGACTATATTAATTCTAATTCAAGTGTTTTCTTTGAAATTAAGTTTATAGATTAGATTTTTCATGTTATCTATGGTTATGAAAAATGTGTACACATATTTGGACAACAGTTTTTTAAAGTAACAAACAAAACTATGACATATATAAAATTTATAAATTATATTACATTTTCAACCATAACATACTAATGGAACAATCTTTTTTTTAATAAAAGGTACTGTATTTAATAGCTTATCACATACATAGGTACACACATTTATTAAATTGTGATCATAAAAATTCAAGTATTTACTGATACAGGTTTCAGCCATTAGCTTTTGTCAAGAAGAAAAAACACATGAGTTTTACATGACTAAATGCTGATTTCAAATCTGCAGAACGCACCTCATTTCAAACATTCAGCTGTGGCATTTCTACCCATAAACCTGCATTACTCTGTAGTTTGGTGATTTTATTCCAATACTACATACATACATATACCAAAGGCACTTCCCCCAATTTTGGAGGTAGCCGACATCAACAAGAAACAAAACAAAAAAGGGGACCTATACTCTCTACGTTCCTCCAGCCTAACCAGGGACTCAGCCGAGTTCAGCTGGTACTGCTAGGGTGCCACAGCCCAACCTCCCACATTTCCACCACAGATGAAGCTTCATACTGCTGAGTCCCCTACTGCTGCTACCTCCGCGGTCATCTAAGGCACCGGAGGAAGCAGCAGGGCCTACCGGAACTGCGTCACAATCGCTCGCCATTCATTCCTATTTCTAGCACGCTCTCTTGCCTCTCTCACATCTATCCTCCTATCACCCAGAGCTTCTTCACACCATCCATCCACCCAAACCTTGGCCTTCCAATACTACAACTACTAAATCTCAATGTGCTCATTGAATCTTAAAATCTTTATATAATGGTCCTGACTTTCTTGAGGTTCATGACCTTATACCCTCCCTTGCTATTGAAGTACTGTACTGGATCTAAAAAACTATATGGTTGGCAGTATCAATAGTAACTATAAAAGTGTTTTGAAATTCTTGTAGTGATCCACGTATTCTTTAAAATCAATGCTTTTTAAATGGAGATTGTTTTCATATTTGTTAACTGTTAAATGCATAGCTTTCAATTACATTCTTTACTACTTGACTTTTAAACAGTTTTTCTTTTTTGCACCATTCACGATTATTCTAAACATCAGCATACACCATACAGTCAACATTACTGTACCTCTCTTCTCTGTAATGCTGTCTTCAAAGTTTAAAGTACAATCAACTTAAAATACATGAGAAGTAAGAAATAAGAAGATATTTCTATAAATCATTCACTGTTCAATTAATTACTCATGACCAAAAATAAATATGAAAATTTATATCAAAATTATTTAAATACTGACTGAAGTTCATTGGTATCCCCTAACTGGTGGCCTTAACCCTTTTACCCCCAGGCTCTTTGGAAATTTCCAACCCTTAACCCCCAAGGGGTTATTTTTTCCCCAGCACATTTTGCAGTATATTTTTTTAAAATTGATCTAACAGCCTTAATTTTTGTCATAGAGAGGTCAGGTTGGTCTCATTCTCTTGGAAAATGCCTGAATTTTCTCAAAAAATTATCAAAAATATAAAAAAAAAAAATTATAGCATTTTTTTGCAAGTACGTACCGGTACGTCCATGGGGGTAAAGGGATGAGTTTTGTGAAACGTACCAGTACGTCCTTTGGGGGTAAAAGGGTTAAGGTTCATGACCTTATACCCTCCCTTGTTATTGAAGTACTGTACTGGATCTATAAAAACTATATGGTTGGCAGTATCAATAGTAACTATTAAAGTGTTTTGAAATTCCTGTAGTGATCCACGTATTCTTTAAAATCAATGCTTTTTAAATGGAGATTGTTTTCATATTTGTTAACTGTTTAATCCATAGCTTTCAATTACATTCTTTACTACTTGACTTTTAAACAGTTTTTCGTTTTTGCACCATTCACCACCGATTATTCTGAACATCAGCATACACCATACAGTCTACATTACTATACCTCTCTTCTCTGTAATGCTGTCTTCAAAGTTTAAAGTACAATCAACTTAAAATACATAAGAAGTAAGAAATAAGAAGATATTTCAATAAAAATCATTCACTGTTCAATTAATTACTCCTGACCAAAAATAAATATGAAAATTTATATAAAAAATATTTAAATACTGACTGATGTTCATTGGTATCCCCTAACTGGTGGCCTTAACACCTGAATGTAAATTTTAAAAAGTGCTTTTGACAAAGGAAAAACCTACTTTTGGAAAGGTTCTGTATCGTCGCCAAGAACTTTCTTGTAAAAGGCTATAACAGGGAATCCAGTACAACTTCAAATACCAAAGAAATATTGTCTCCCCTGTTTTAGGGCCAGCGTTTCAACATGCAATGCATGGACTCAGTGTGACCTATCAGTTTAGGTGGTTTTGAACTTGACAAAGCACCTCTAATGCTGAAATCAAATAGCAATTGATGAAACGTCGTTACCGAAACCATCACTACAACTGGATACAATGCTGCTTGTCTACTAATTTGCACCAAACTTCCATCTTCCATACTCAAAGTGAGAATCAAATGTCCCCCTTCCCTAAATGAGGCTAGGAAACCACACAGCACATCCCTAAAAATAGGTTTTTCCTTTGCCAAACCACTTTTGGGGTTAATGTACTTTTTGGTCTCCAAGGTATAATACCAGAGCAATAACTGAGTAGACTTACATACCATAAAGGACAACTGTCTAAAACCAAGCAAAAAACTTAATTCTACGTCCATAGGAAAGAAGCAAAACTACCACGTCTGACATTTGGCTCATAACGGAAAACACCAGAGAAAAGCTGGGTACTCGTCATATTTCTATTGAAGGGCCTGGATGATGTGGCCCTTCTTCTATCCGGTTTCCCTTTGTAGGTGCCAAGAACTGCAACATGCATTTGGTATTCGGCCTGAGTACCACATGCATGTTGCAATTCTTAGATTTATTTCAGGTAGTGCCTTATAAACACTATGCCTTTCAGACTGCAAGCCTTATAAGGCACTCAACATACTTTTGAGTTACATCCAAAATCTCCCCAACCTTATGGTTTTCGGGTGAAACAATTATTAAATAGTCTTGATATAATTAGAATTAAGGTGCTTCCATTTAAGGTATCATCAATGCCTCCATTTATTGGAATTAAGAATATAACTGACTTAGAATCCAGGTGTCTTTTTATGGAACAAGTTGCAGAACATAGGGGATCAACTTTTATATATACTGATGGCTCCAAATCTGATGCTGGGGTTGGATTTCGAGTACATAGTAATGGTTTTAATTGTAGAGGTGCACTTCCTCTTACAGCTTCCATATTTACTGCCGAACTGTATGGCATACTAACCGCTATTGAGAAAATAGCGTTGGAAAAGGAAGGTAATTTTACCATTTTTAGTGATGCAAGGAGTGTCCTTCAAGCTTTAGAAGTTTTTAATTCTAGTAACCCTCTAGTTTTAAAGATTTTAGAATGGCTTTTTATTATTGGACAGAGAGGTATAATGGTTTGATTTTGTTGGGTTCCAGCACATGTAGGTGTGTCTGGGAATGAGAAGGCAGATTTACTGGTGAAGAATGCTGCATCCGAGTTGCTACCAAGAAGGTATCCCATTCCCTGTAATGATTTCCTACCTAATATCAAGAAATTGTTTTATAATAAATGGCAACAGCACTGGGATAGTCTAGACGGCTCTTTGTCGTCTCCGTATTGGTCACACTCGGTTGACACGAGTTTCTTCTAGAGGCCAACACCAACCGTATTGCACCAACTGTTTAGTACCTTTAACAGTGAGGCATTTGTTGACCGATTGCCCTAATTATAATAACTTAAGAAATAGATGTCTGTCTGAGGCTCGAGGTGAGGATGGCAGGTTCATCCTTGTCAAGATTCTTGGACATGATGTGTCCTACTATGCGAGCAGCATTTTTAGATTTATTTCAGAAGCAGGTCTTTTGAAAACTAATAAACTTCTATAATGACATTCAACTTTTATGGTTTTAATTGAATATTCTTTTATTTTCTATATAAAATAAATGATATGGGTGTCAATGACCTTAGATGTCAGGATGCCAGAAAACTTAAAATTAATCAATCTATGCTAGACCATGCCATAAAGATTTCAATATCTTGACTTAATAAGGGAGGTCATTTGAAAGGGACTTGTTAGTCTGGGTACTCTGAAATAGACTCCTTTACCTTCTGAGTACATGTATCTCTCCAGATACAATTTCAGGGTAGACACCAGACAGAGATTACCATCTACCAATTCTAAAGCTGTAATATGAAGAGGATCCCACCTCTAAAGAGAGTCTTTGATTTATGCTAAAAACTGAAGACCCGGAGTCAGGAATAATGGTGATAAACTCCTGACCTCTGAAAAGCTGCAAGCTCACTGACTCTTGCTCCGGAGGCTAAAGCTATAAAACTTCCCATCAGCAAACCCAGAGGACTCAGGTCAGGAATAAACCCCCACTGGAGCTCTTTCCTGAGCCCGATAACCCGAAAGTCCTGCCACTGCCTGATCCACCAGTCGGGACAGAAAGGGAGTGGATGGAGAGCTAAAAACTTGCAGAAATGGTAGAACCTTGAGCAGGATCACTATAGACGGAGCAGATCCAAGCCTTAACTATCGTTCGATAACAAAGGTATCCACGAAGGATGCAAGCTGCGTGAATCCAGGTGGACAGGTAACCTACCTAGTGAACGTAGGTTGGAGCCAACCCAGCAAACTGTGCATACCCCAGGGTAGCACCCACAGGATGCCTCCTAGGGAATACCGAAGTCATGTTGGAGGACCCCCCAAAGCCTGCCTCCTCTTCAGGGTGTAAATTGTCTTTCAACCTAAAAACTAAAACTTGGAAGGGGGCCCAGTCTATCATGACTCCTCTCCCAATACCCCTTACTGCCAAATCTAATGCTGCTGGGTAGATGAGATCCCTGAATTCCTTTCTTGGTAAATATTCAAAAGAAACCACAATTTTAGCGAATCCTTTCCCCATACTGAAGGAGATAATTGGTCCTTTCTCTCAAGCTTCCAGATAAACAATCCTTCTTCAGGGTGGAATAAATCCACTGTAATCAGATGGGACATTTGACATGGTCCTAAGCCCTATCTCTGGATGCAGAATAGTCATTATGATAGTAACGCTACTCGTGACAACTTAGGGTTAGTCAGATTGTCACATCCACTTTAGTTAAATTTAACCCTTATTTCATTCATCTGTAAAAGAAATAAATCTTCAATGGAAAACATTAATTATTTTAGTCCTCGGGTTTATATATAAAAGAGATAAGATTATAAATGATTAATTCCTTCCCATAACTATCAAACAGATAGTCACCCCTTCAACAAATTTAGGGTAAGAAAAAGGAGCCATAGTTTTTTCCCTATTATTATTATTATTATTACTACTAGCTAGGCTACAACCCTAGTTGGAAAAGCCAGATGCTACAAGCCCAAGGGCTCCAAAAAGGGAAAATTAGCCCAGTGAGGAAAGGAAATAAGGAAATAAATAAACGATATAAGTAATGAAAATTAAAATAAAATATTTCAAAAACATTAACAACATTAGAACAGATATTTGATATATAAACTATAAAAGGACTTAAGTAAGCCTGTTCAACATCAAAACATTTGCTGCGAGTTTGAACTTTTGAAGTTCTACTGATTCAACTACCTGATTAGGAAGATCATTCCACAACTACAAAGTAGTCGAAACCCATGATTTACCCATGCCAATAGGTAGGAAAAGGATAAAACATAATGCAAGACTTGATACACTTAAATAGGAAAAATTAAAATTTTGGATAAGGCTTCTCAATTACAAATATTAAAACCCAGACAACTAGCCCTTTCCCCTAGCTATCAAATAGATAGTCACCTTTTCGATTAATCGATGGTAAGGAAAGGGGGGTCAAAGTTCATCATGGAAGTTGGAGTGAAAGACGTCATATGCAGCAAAGAATTATATGTAAAAAAAACTTGTAATAAAAATTCATAGGGAATAAAGTTCATTACACTGGAATAGGTGATAATATACAAAACTAAAACACCTCCAGGCTGTCAAGAAAGCCTACCAGTGCAACTAATGCTGTGTGAGCTTATTGCAAAACAACTACTAAAGGTTACACTAAATTATTTCTCCATTTGGTTAATTCTATTAATGAAAATAGTGGGAAAACTAATCATAAGTTGATTCCCGTTACTTAACAGTGGACGAAGATTTCTCACTGCACAGGAGCTGATAGAACAAGTGTGTTTACATCTTAGCGACCAAGGAGAAAAGAGCAGCTTGGCTCAAGTAGCATTGTCTCCAGTAGTAGTGATGGTTCTAAGTGATGATGTGTCATTGATTGCCAGACTATTTCAGCATTGGCGGTGCTGTGTCAAGTTCAATAGCACCTGAACCTGAGGGTCTACCTTATACACACTGAGTCTGTACTTTCTATGTTGAAACACTGGCCTTGGAGCAGGGGAGATATATTTATTTGGTATTTCTTGTTGTATTGGAGTCCCTGTTCTAGCCTTCTACAGAAAAGACCACACTGAACTTTAACCCCAAAAATTCCTACGGTTCTCTCCCATCAGTGTAATTGCTGCTCTATGTAGTGCTCTCTAAACATGCTTGGTTGCACCTTAACCTTCTGAATGGTAGTATATCAAGACTACGAGAGAACTTCCTCTTAAAACTCTTTATAGTTCTTCCCACCAATAGCCTCTGCCCTCGAGATATTACCTACCTCCTAGATGGGTCTATCAGCCCATCCAGGGGGGCTCCCTGAGATGCTAGGTTTAGATTAGTCATCTTTCCTGTACACCACTGACTTCCTTGTTTTGACATATGGCATCTAACCAGACAAAGTTGAAGGGGTTTTGACTTGGCATTCACAATTTTTAATATTCCTACCTGTTCTCTCTCACTATCTATGATAGGAACAACCTGAATGAGGTTTTCAGAACTGCCATGGAACTACTGAACTGAACACTATTTCTTGTACCTTCCATATACAGTGTGGAAAGACTTCTGCAATTTTGTAGACAGCCTGAATAAGATATCAACCTCTCCCCCTCAGAATCCAAAACTGTTAACTTTACTGTACTCTTATTCAGTTTCTTTTGTCTCCTTTGATGTAAATCATTAACTTGCATTCTTAGGAGAAATAAAAAGTTTAAAGAAATCCAGTGTGATGATAACTTTGCCTACCACTGAGGTGCATGGAATGACATGATCCAAAGGGGAGGTCACCAATGAGGCACGCACTACAGGAAGCCTTTGAATCTTGGCAGCAAATTCCTATAAGATGGTAACAATTAGAACTTATTACTAATAGCGTCTACCAAAGATTGAATGTCTGTTGAGATATTGGCCAACTTTTGCTGATCGAAACAAACCTCGAAGAAGAGTGAACATTACTTGAACACTCCTCTTGGAAGTTCTGAAGGTTGTACCAAACGGGTTTTGTGTGGAGACAGCCTCAGAAAGGGTGGGTAAGGCTGTCTTTAGGTCAGGGCTTTTAACGGCCCTGAACCCGAGGCTATGTTTAGATGCAAGTACAGCTGTGAGCCCAAATTAAGCACTGACTGGGCTAGCATATTAGGGGTACTACCTAGCCCTACACTGATGAAAATGCAACACCATAATACATATCCTGAAGTAATAGTAATAATCATAGTAATCCTAAATTTGCTGATTAACAGGAAAGATATTCAGATGGAACCTATAAATTTGCAAATGAATGTCATGTCAACATGTTTCCATATTTTTACAACTTCTAAAATTTTAAAACACGAGAGAAAACTAACATAGTACTTATGAAAAGATCTTGTCATAGTCCTAAATTCATTATCAGTATAACTCACTGAAATATAGTACTCAAAACTGCAAACAGGTGGTAGCATTTGAAAAATGAGTGGGCAATGTGACAGCCAAAATGTTGTCTTCAGTTAAAGCTGAACATGGAATTGAAAGCTATATTGTGAGAGATAGAAAGCTGGGTCTAGTAAGAAAGATATCTACCATACCACAACTGCTTTGCTAATGCTAATTAGACACTTGGATTCAAAGACAGATCTTTCTACTGCATAGACAACTATGGCATGAGAAATGCAATTTTACAAAACAGGTACTCCTTAAAAACGACAAATGTTCTGTATAAAAAATATAAAATGTAGTACATGTATTTAATTCAGACTCATTGTCTCTGCGTTAATTTTCCCTAATAAGTAGATCTTTTAAGAGTACATAAATGCATTCTAACACTACCACTATAGTACATTTTATACTCACAATTGTTTCATTTTCAATCACAAGTATTTAGTGTTGAGTTTGTTAGATTGTGCATAAATAATAGTGAGGTTGTAGTTTCGCACTTTGGACGCTACACGTAATTCTGATACCTGAAAAGAATGAAACATTTTAGAAGCATAATTAGTAGTAAATTCATATACAAAATCATTGCATAAAAATGACAATTTGTCCTAAATTGTATATTCCCTAGCTATACAAACCCGTAATCATTCAATATAGGAATTCGCTTCAGTGCAGTTGAAACAGCCTTAGAGAAAGAAAACCTGGCAGTTGTGCTGATTGGTTGGCTGGCGGTAAGGGGCAGAGCTTAGCTCCACCCCCCCTCAACCGCCAGCCCACTTTCCTCATTCAAACGCTTTAGACTCAATGTGGAACATGACAGGGGTGGTAGAGGCGGGCATTTATATTAAATGATTACGGGTTTGTATAGCAAGGAAAAATAAAATTTAGGACAAATTGTCATTTGTTCCGACGCGATATACAAACCTCGTAATCATTTAATATACTGTAGGAAGACTCACTGGTTGGTGGAAGGTCTGCCTTTGCTGCTTGTGAACAGCTAACTGCCCAGATATAGACCGGGTCTCGAATGAGAGCAGAGAACTAAATCCACCTACCCCTGTCTCTCAACCCGACATGATGATGGTGGGGTCTGAGATACTGGGAGCTGGGTCACGCGATGGGTAAAAGCATCGCGCGACCTGAGAGCGTGAATGTAAGAGAAACTCGACCCTCGGGTCGCAGTGACTGGATGAACCTCCATAACCAAAAGGCAAAGGGTTTATACATCCACCGTCTTCCCTGCCTAGCAGAAGACGGGGGGAGAATGCCAGCTATTAAGACCACGCCAACATCACAATTATTTCGAAAGTACAGTACAGAAAATTAAAGAATTCTGATCTTGTGGATATTGTCACTTTCTTATATGTCCCCAAAATGGCTTCTATGGCCCAGAAAAGGACAATTATTCACATTACCTGACTCTTGATGCATCACATGACAAAAAATTGTATAAGTATTACCCCTGAACCCCTTGGGTCTCTGGACAACTTATATATTGGTGAATGGAAGACCAATGCTGAAGATTCATGTGTTGCAAAGGGATTATAATTAGCTGCAGTGCTTTGAGGGCACCTCTACATTACTCCATTTTGTAGCATAAACCTCACTGCTATGCTAACCAAAATTCAAGTTGATATGCATGCATTGCAAGCCTTTCCCAGTAATATAGCACACTTTTGGAGCAGCATTTTCACAATAAGCAGAACAGATATGAAATTAATAATTTTAAGTAAAATATTCTGTAACAAAGAAATCTACAAGGAAAATGTGCACTAATAAATACATTAGTGAAGGTGTCTACCTAAAATCTAAAATAAAAAAACCTATGAAAGAGTATTAATAATCTGCTTATAATTTCTATAAAACATCCAGAATCACACAGACAATGAATGAAAGGTCAAATTCATTATGGCAACTTTGGAGTTGGCAACAGTTAGGGTTTGAATAATGGAATATAGTAAGCAGCTATCCACGATTCTACAATCTGCCATATATGTATGGTAAGCACTGCTATTTAACTGCAATATATTTTTTAGGACTGTGTTCACACAAAAGGGTAACTTATAAATATGGGTTGTACTAAAAATAATGTAATTTAAAAGTGGGTTGAATAATAAATACATTTCAATAAATTTGCATATTTCATAACATTCAAACTTAAGTTGTGGTACTTTGTCAATCTGTGTTTGTAATAAAAAACAATTCTAATTTTTTTTTTTACTGCTATCCAAACTCTTTGGGTAGCTTCACCATAAATCTAAAACATGCATTATGCTTAAATCTGGAGCTAATATTCCCAAGCATCCCAGTGGCAGACACTAATCAGCTCCTCAAATGTTATCACCTGACTAGTGTGTCCTGAGATGTGGTCACTTCATATCAGGTACCAATAGCCTACTTGTTACTTCATTCATATTATCTAATCTTTTCCTCAGTAACACAACTAGTGATATATCATCCTAATAAGTTTTGTATTGGTGATTCTTTTTAATCAAAATAATTATAGCATCATGCCCTCTAAACTAATCTATGCTTCCTTTTCTAACTTTAACTGGTCATTCAGGCTGCAAGGATAAATAACAAGTTTTCGTAGTGTTCCCTTTGGTTGGCATGGCTCATCCAACTTTATTTTAGGGCTGAGGCTGCCTCACTCCCTTTGCATCGCCTACTTTACTCTCATTTTCACTGCATCATCAAAAAATATTTCTCAGTCCAGTATATCTCCATGGTGATAGATATGGACTACCTCTTCTGACATTTAACATTATATTACATCCTGGTGTTGCTGTTCCCCTTTCACCATACCTAATGTTCTTGCACATTTTGATCATTGAAAAATCAATCTAATGCACCATATATATTTTGCATTCATCTGTACAATTATACACACAGTTACACTGTTACCAATAACACGTGGCTACTTTCTTGAATACTTTTTTCTTTGCTACTTCTCCAGCAAGCCTATTTTTTGCTCTGCTTATGGTAAGTTCTAGTCCTTCCTTCATTCTGCTCCTTCAATTTTCAAACTATTCTGTAACAGCTTTCTGCGATTCTGTTGTTGAAAGTTAAATAATCTACATATAAAAATTCTCAAGGGCCACTCTATCTGCATGAATTTTTAGCTTCCTCCATTTCTATGATAAAAAGCAAGGTGCTCAATGAACAACAACTATCTATTTCAGATTCTTCTGCTACACTTCCCACTGACATTCCTCTATATCTTATGAATGATAAAAGTAACATCAATAGTTCTAATGAATAAATAGTTAAAGAATGAACATTATCAAGGAAAACAAAACATGATGAAAACAGCAAACAATACAAAAGAATGAGTATGGAGTACCTGTTCGTAAATTTCATAAAATTTGTGACAACAAATCATGACTAAAAGTTTTATGAGTAATATTACCTGCTCTGGTGTAATGTCCCAGCATATTAAATTACCAAGAATTTTCAGTTTATCACAAGTATCCATCAAGAGGAAAGCTGTGTCTTTATCAAATTCCAGCATTGGTGCAGCTAATGTACGTCTGGGAACGTCTATGATCAAATTCTGTAAGATAAAAAAAAATCAGGAGTTAAAAAAACAATCATGAATGCAGTTTTTGTACAAATTGAGTAATTTCTTTCTCATGACAACGTTCAAACCTTCTTCTCCATAGATAACAACTGCAATAAAATAGATGGAGACACCATGTTCAATGGTGAATGGCTTTCATAGCAATTATAATTGACTATACATACTGTATTTGAATTTACTATTTGATATATAACTAATCTTTTGAACTAAAGTACAACGGCCTCAATGGAATTAATCTATAATCCTTCTGCTATAGAAACGTACCTCAACATTCTCAGATACAGGTACTATACTTTTGGGGATCTGATTATTTGTATGAGGGTAAATAAGGTGAAACCTTCCTTATTGATTTGATGCCCATTATATTTTTAACTATCCGAAGCTTTGTCAACATTTACCCCGAAATAAAAATTTCCCATTCTCTCTCTTTGCAAAAATGGGCTACTGCACTGGGAACCACCACACCATATGGTGGATGATGGCAACAAGCTAAGCTACAACCCTAGTTAGAAAAGCAGGATGCTACAAGTCCAAGGGCTCCAAAAGGGAAAATGGCAAAGTGAGGAGAGGAAATAAACAAACTATTTATGAAATATAATAAAAAAGTATAAAATATCCTTAGTTAAGTAACAATGTTACAATAAGTCTGTCATATATAAACTATGGTGAATCATGTAAACCTGTTTAACTCAAAAATACTTGCTGCAAGTATGAACTTCTGAAATTTCACCAATTCACCTTACAGATTAGGAAGATCATTCCAAATTCTGGTCACAGCTGGAATAAAACTTCCTGAATACTGTGGTGTTGAGCTTTATGATGGAGAAGGCAAGACTGTTAGAATTAACTGCAAACCAAGTAATACGTACAAGATGGTATAGTCTGGGTAGATTTGAATGCAAAATTGATTGGAATTAAGAAAAACCTTATGCAACATGCAGTACACCCTGCTCAAGAGCTGACCACAGCAGCTCAAAGAGGGGTCTCATCTCTTGAGGGGAGCCAAAATGTCAATCAACTGTTATCATTTCCCCTTTGATTGGCTGCGTGGAAAACTCCCCAAGATCATTAAACTTCCTTATCAGGGCCAGGACCTCGATGAAGGTGGACTCTATCTCGGGATTTTTAGTTTCCGCTGGCAACGGACCTGAATCAGGAGCCAAAGGGTGGATTACAACCCAAGAACCTTCCCCTCACAAGGAAAAAGGACTTAACAGGAACCTTTCCAAGTTACTCATTTCTTTTGCAGTATGCTAGGATGGGACAGAGAAAGGAACTGGGCTAGTACTCAGCAACAGAAGAAGAAATCAAAGATCAGGAATCAAAGGTTGAGGCACCTTTTTCCCTCTTTCACTCTGAGGCTGAAGAGGCACTATGAGTCTTGGTCTCCACAGAGCAGGCGGGAGAGAGTGACACTAAAGTGACCAAAAGAGCATTTGAAGAGTGACTATCCTTAGAGGACAGGCACTAACGATAACTATGTCTGTGAAAGGTAGAATCTCTGTGCCTCAAAGACCAATAAGAACTTTCCCTTCATGTAGGGGGATCACTAGTATTGCCCCACTCCCAAGGAGAAATCTCGTGACTGAGATTGATCTGATTTTCACTTGTTGAACAATATTGATGGTCTGATTGGAGATGTGATGTCTTACGTTGACTGATAGGAATAGGAGACCAAACCTCAAATCCTTAGTGACAATCATGCCTATGGAGGGGATCATGCACGTGGCGATGATTGTGTACGCGGAGGCAATCGTGCTCGGGGATGTGAACATGCGTGTTGAGGTGTTTGTGCACGTGGAAGTGTTTATGTGTATAGAGATTGTGTGTGTGGTGATTGTGCAAGTTATTATTATTATTATTATTATTTGCTAAGCTACAACCCTAGTTGGTAAAGCAGGATACTATAAGTCCAGGGGCTCCAACAGGGAAAATAGCCCAGTGAGGAAAGGAAAAAAGGAAAAATAAAATATTTTAAGAAGAGTAACAACATTAAAATAAATAACTCCTATATAAACTTTAACAAAACAAGAGGAGGAGAAATTAGATAGAATAGTGTGCCTGAGTGTACCCCTAAAGCAAGAGAACTATAACTCAAAACAGTGGAAGACCATGGTAAAGAGGCTATGGCACTACCCAAGACTAGAGAAAAAGGTTTTATTTTGGTCTCCTTCTCCTAGAAGAGCTGCTTACCATAGCTAGAGTCTCTTCTAACCTTAGCAAGAGGAAAGTGGCCACTGAACAATTACAGTGCAGTAGCCCCTTGGGTAAAGAAGAATTGTTTGGTAATTTCAGTGTTGTCAGGTGTATGAGGTCAGAGGAGAATATGTAAAGAATAGGACAGACTATTCGGTGTCTGTGTAGGTAAAGGGAAAATGAATCATAACCATAGAGAAGGATTCAATGTAGTACTGTCTGGCCAATCTAAAGATGTCATAACTCTTTAGTGATAGTATCTCAACGGGTGGCTGGTGCCCTGGCCAACCTACTACCTACTAAGTGGTGATCGTAAAGGTCTAAGTGATCATAGGTCTCGTTCATGAAGGTTGTCTCGTGGAGAAGGTGTACAAGGTGATGTTTGTTTGTTTGTGGGAGTCAATAAAGCATCCAGAGAGCAAGGCTCTACATCATGAACAAGCAGAGTTGATATGCCAAGACAAAGGCAAGGGAATATAAGTGGAGGCAGGGGATCAGGAGAGAACATGTTTCCTATCCTTCTTCACTGAAAACAAGGATTTCCCGGCTGATGGTGATCCCTCTGCAGCAGGAAAGGGCACATCAAGGGGCACCACATCACAACTCTCCTGTGCAGGTTGAACAGCCTATAAGGAAGAAGCAGGAAGGGAAGACTTCTGGGTCCTAGCAGTAACTAGAATCTCCAGAAACTTCCTGAGCACTGAGCATGTTCCTTCTGAGGAATCAGCCATAGAAGTACAGTATAAGGAGACACAGGGTTTTGCACCCAAAGCTGGGAAGAATGAGCTAAAAGTTTCTTTGGTATCAGCTTGGGCAGTGCCAAGTCAGATGCTGATAAATCCCTTTTCGACTTCTTCCTCTTCTTTGAGCACTGAGGCACTGCACAGGAGGCCACTCCTTACACTCATTGCAGTGGATGACTGCAAGCAGTCATGCCCCTGGCAGAAGCTACTCTGTTGGTGAGGGTCAACGTCAGTCTTACTTATGTACCAGCCACATCTACAGCCAGGCTTTCCACGGCAAAGCCACATCTACAGCCAGACACCAAGGCAAAGCCACATCCACAGCCAGGCTTACCAAGGCAAAGCCACATGTAGTTAGGTTTACTAAGACAAAGCCACATCCACAGCCAGGCTTACCATGGCAAAGCCACATCTACAGCCAGGCTTCCCAAGGCAAAGCCACATCCACAGACAGGCTTCCCAAGGCAAAGCTACATCTACAACCAGATTTACGAAGGCAAAGCCACATCCACAGCCAGGCTTACTAAGGCAAAGCCATATCCAGTCAGGTTTACCAAGGCAAAGACACATCAAAAGCCAGGCTTACCAAGGCAAAGCCACATCCACAGCCAGGCTTACCAAGGAAAAGTCACATCTACAGCCATGCTTATCAAGGCAAAGCCATGTCTGCCCAATCTACAGCAAGATAACTAAACACTGAAAAGAAAAAGCAGACAAAGCGTTAAGCGAGGTTTACACGGGCGAGCAGCTCGTCGAGCCTGGCTCGACAACCCTGTGTTTGAATAAATGTTCGAGCGTGTAAACGGGCTATTTGGTTGTCGAGCGCGCTCGTCGAGCGGCTCGATGAAAGTCAGGCTCATCTTGACTTTTGTGGGCGGAGCTACATTGTTTGACGAGCGGTGTGAACGTCTGAACGGGTGTCGAGCATCGAACCTCAGTTGTTATTCAAACCTGCTAGAGGAAACATCACCAAAGAAATGCATAATTGCTGCCATTAATGAAAGTAAGAATGAGAAGGAAGTCGTACTTAATTTCATACATGCATATCGAGCTCATCCAGCTTTATGGAAAGTTAAATCAAAAGATTATTCCAATAAAGTACCGAAACAAAGGAATAGCGGACACTCAGTCTTTCATGTGGAGTTATGGCCTTCCTCATAGTAATGAAAGGGCTGACACGATTCGGTAGATCAATGTACGTGTCTTCATCCATACGCAAATAATTGCGCCAGCCATCAGGCTCTAATTTTAAAGCAACAAGCAAGTTGGTATATGAAAATTTCTCTCTTTTGATCTTTTTTTTTTCCTTCTTAGTACCACTGCTAAAGCAATGGCTATCAAATCGTCCTGGTCGAGAGACATGTTGACGTTGTTTTAGCACGAAGCACACTGAGGCTCGATGTAGTCTGAAAGCTCTTCGAGCCGTTCTACAAGTAGGTTCGACAACCGGGCTCGAAGAGCTGCTCGGCCGTGTAAAATGGAGTTTTTATGATAAAACAAAGTTTTGTGAATACTTACCTGGCAGTTATATATACATAGCTAATTATCTCTATTTCGGCAGAATTTTTCTAAAACTAGGCAACCGCCTTGTGGTGGTTGGGTGGTAACACCCGTTAAAGGGTGGTAGGAGGAATCATTCCCGTTTTCTGTTCTTCAGTTCATCTATGCCCGACCTGTCTCCTGAGGGGAGGTGGGTGGGCCTTCGAATGTATATATAACTGCCAGGTAAGTATTCACAAAACTTTGTTTTATCATAAAAACTCCATTTTTATGAATAGAACTTACCTGGCAGTTATATATACATAGCTGATTAACACACTTGGAGGAGGGTGATAGACAGTAACATCGTTGGGGAAACAACCAAAAAAGTTGTAGGATAAATAAACACCTTGATTCCTTACCTGCTAAGGTAGCTGACTTCAAAGGTTCCTGCCTCTTGAGTCGCTTTCCCTTAGGAGTGTCAGCCAGGATGTGACCTGCAGTGCTGAAAAACACTCAATCGAGTCTGTCAACGGGGTGAGACCAACAATCTGACTAGACTTCAGGACTACCTATTGCCCAAAATAAAAAACCGCAACTTTACCAAACCAACCACCTAACATTTGCAAAATAGATAAAAATTAACTAACTAGACTGAGGTGACTGTACACAAGTCGAAGTCCTCAGACAACCAATAAAAAATACACCAACCTATGTACAAGTAAACAAAACTAAGGTTGAGGGGAGGTAGTAACTCCTTTGCCTAATACAGAAGCCGTAGCTACGTATGGTCCCAAGGTATAACATTTCTCATAATCCACCCTCACCTCTCTGAGGTAATGAGAGGCGAACACAGAGTTGCTCCTCCAGAATGTCACATCCATAATTTGACGGAGCGACATGTTCTTGCGGTAAGCAAGCGAGGTTGCAATGGCCCTCACTTCGTGAGCTTGCACTTTTAAAAGTCCGAAGTGTTCCTCCTCACACAAGAGATGCGCTTCTCTTATCACTTCCCTCAGGAAAAAGGACAAAGCGTTCTTGGAAAGGGGCTTTTGAGGATCTTTCACAGAACACCACAGGGAGCTAGAAGAGCCTCTCACACTTTTTGTGCGAGACAAGTAGGTCTTGAGGGCTCGTACTGGACAGAGCAGCCTCTCTTGCTCTTGACCCACTAGGTTGGTCAAGTTAGGAACCTCAAAGGTCCTCGGCCAGGGCTTAGAAGGGTTCTCGTTCTTAGCGAGAAAGTCTAATCTCAAGGCACAAACTGCCCCATTCAGATTGAAGCCTACCTGTTTTTCAATTGCATGGACTTCACTAACTCTTTTAGCTGTTGCTAAGGCCAAAAGAAAGAGGGTCTTCTTGGTAACCTCCCTAAGGGGAGCCTGTGAGATGGGCTCAAATCTCTTGGTGCACAGAAATTTAAGAACCACATCAAGGTTCCAAGAAGGGGGCTTTAACTGGGTCTGCTTGGTCGTCTCAAAAGACTTCAAGAGGTCATGTAAGTCCTTATCGCGAGACAAGTCCAAGCCTCTATGCCGACAGACGGAAGAGAGCATACTTTTGTACCCTTTGATAGTGGACACAGCTAGCTTAGCGTCCTGTCTGAGGTACAACAAGAAATCCGCAATCTGGCTCACAGAGGTAGTGGATGAGGAAATCTTGTGCTTCCTACACCAAGCCCTAAAAGTCTCCCACTTGGACTGGTAGACCCTCTGCGAAGAGACCCTCCTCGCTCTGGCGATAGCTTTCGCAGCTTGCGCTGAAAAGCCTCTCGATCTGACGAGCTTCTCGATAGTCTGAAGGCAGTCAGATTGAGAGCGAGGGGGTTTTGATGATATCTCTCGAAGTGGGGTTGTCTGAGCAGATTTGGACTTGCAGGGAGGCTTCTTGGAAAGTCCATCAACAAGTCCACCACCTCCGTGAACCATTCCCTCATCGGCCAGAACGGAGCTATCAGGATCATCCGTCCCGAATCGAGGAGGGCGAATTTCCTGACTACCAGATTGATGATCTTGAACGGGGGAAAAGCATAAGTGTCCATCCCCGTCCAATCCATCAAAAAGGCGTCTACTGCTATTGCCTCTCTGTCCGGAACTAGGGAGCAATAGATGGGGATCCTCTTGGATAAATTGGAGGCGAAAAGATCGATGAGGGGTCTCCCCCACAGCCTCCAGAGACTCTGACAGACCTGTTGGTTGAGGGTCCATTCTGTGGGAAGGACCTGCCCTTTCCTGCTGAGCATGTCCGCCCTCACATTCTTCTGTCCCTGAACAAACCTCGTCAGCAGGCTTATCCTGTTCTCCTTCGCCCAAAGAAGGAGCTCTCTTGCTGTCTCGAAGAGAGACAGAGAGTGAGTCCCTCCTTGCTCCCTGATGTAAGCAAGAGCTGTGGTGTTGTCTGAGTTGACCTCCACAATCTTCCCCGACACCAAGTCCTTGAAGGCCTTTAGCCCCAGAAAAATGGCCATCAGCTCCTTGTTGTTGATGTGCCATCCCAGCTGAATTCCTTCCCAATAGCCTGAGACCTCCTTGCTTCCTAGTGTTGCCCCCCAGCTTGACTCTGATGCGTCTGAAAACAACACTAGGTCTGGGTTCTTCTTGTGTAAGGAGATCCCTTCCTCTAACAAGGTTGGGTCCAGCCACCACTTCAGAAGAGTCTTGACTTCTATTGGAATGGGGAAGGAAAAGGAGTCTTCCTGCATCTTTCTGTTCCATGTCTTCGAAAGAAAGTGCTGAAGAGGCCTTAGGTGGAGTCTCCCCAGAGAGACAAACAGTTCGAGGGAGGATAGAGTCCCCAGCAAACTCATCCACTCCTTCGCTGTGCATCTCTTCTTGTCCAGGAAAGTTCTGACTTTTACGAGACACTTGGTCTGTCTTTCCTGAGAGGGAGAAGCCCGAAAAAGAACTGAATTCAGAACTATCCCCAAATAGAGAATAGTCTGATTCGGTCTGATCTGAGACTTCTCCCTGTTGATGACCAGGCCTAGATCTTGAGCCATCATAAAAGTCTTCCGTAAATCCTCCAGACATTTCTCCCTCGATCGTGAACGAATCAGCCAATCGTCCAGATAGAAGGATATCCTTATCCCCTCCTGATGCAGCCAACCTGACACATTCGCCATTACCCTGGTGAAGACTTGAGGAGCCGTGCTGAGACCGAAGCAAAGAGCTCTGAATTGGAAGCACTTGCCCTCCATTACAAACCTCAGGTACTTCCTCGAAGTCGGATGGATGGGGACATGGAAATATGCGTCCTGCAAGTCGAGGGACACCATCCAGTCCCCTGGACGTACTGACGCCAGCACCGACTGAGTCGTCTCCATGGAGAACTTTGTCTTCTCCACAAATACGTTGAGAGCGCTGACATCCAGGACGGGTCTCCATCCGCCCGAGTTCTTGGGGACCAGAAACAGGCGATTGTAAAAGCCTGGGGAGACTAGATCCCGAACCGGTTCTATCGCCCCCTTGTCTAGCATTTGGTTGACAAGGTCTACTAGGGCCTTCTGTTTCCCAGGATCTGAGTACCGGGCTACTAAGGCCAGCGGAGCATCTGCGAGAGGAGGTTTTTTCAGAAAGGGGATCTTGTATCCTTCCTTGATGACTGAGAGGGACCAGGTGTCCGCCCCTCTCCTCTTCCAAGACTGCCAAAAACCTGACAGTCTTGCGCCTACTGTCTGGAGAAGACGAACTTCATTTTCTGGAGCGAGGTCTGAAAGAACCCCTGGTAGATCTTGGTCCTGAATCTTGCCTTCTCCCTCTAAAATCTGATCTTGAAGTAGTCCTGCCCCCCTCTCTCAACATCTCGGTATCGTTGTGGCGTCGTGAACGAGAGGCGGTATCGTCGTGGCGTCGAGAACTAGGGTCGGTATCGTCGTGGCGTCGTGAACGAGAGGAGGTATCGTCGTGGCGAAGCGAACGAGAGGAGGTATCGTCGTGGCGAAGCGAACGAGAGGAGGTATCGTCGTGTCGAAGCGAACGGGAGGCGGTATCGTCTTGGTATCGAGAACGAGAAGCAGCGTCGTTCGATAAGGTATCGTCCCGGTATCGAGAACGAGAAGAAGAAGGAGAGGCTGCAAAGGGCTTACGAGCAGAACGAGATAAAAGGTCTTGGGTGGCTTTTTGGGCCAGAGAACGCGTAATGTCATTAACCAGGGACTCGGGAAAAAGATGTTGAGAGAGGGGGGCGTAAAGAAGCTCAGACTTTTGAGCATTGGTAACAGACCTAGAAGCAAAAGAGCAAAGCAGAGCTCTCTTCTTTAGGACCCCAGCTGAGAACAGAGCAGCCAACTCATTCGCCCCATCTCTGAGGGCCTTATCCATACAGGACATAATGCTGGTAAGGTCCCTAGATCCTTCCATCTGTTCAGTTTTCCTTGCGAGAGTCCCAAGCGACCAGTCTAGGAAACTAAAAACCTCAAAGGCTCTAAAAATACCTTTGACGAGATGATCCAGCTCCGACATCGACCACATGACCTTGGCTGAGTTGAGAGCATGCCTTCTAGCAGAGTCCACTAAACCAGAGAAGTCACCCTTGGAGGAGGAAGGCACTCCCAGACCCAAAGGTTCTCCAGTTGCATACCACATACCCGCTCTTGAAGCAAGACGAGCTGGTGGAAACGAGAAGGAAGTCTTAACTGTTTGTCTCCGCTCCATCATCCAGTCATCAATCTTCGTGAGAGCCTTCTTTGCGGAGATAGACAGCTTCATCTTGATGAAGGCCGACTGTTTCTTGGCCTTCTTTCTGTTAAATTGGGACTGAGGAGATTGAGGGGCAGCAGGTTGGAATTCCTCTCCAAAAAGTTCAAGAAGGGAGCGAGAGAGAACTTTGTAATCTCCCACAGCGTCGGCAGGATTATCATCGTCATCAGAAACATCCTCGAGGTCCTGATCCACATCTGCAATATCCTTCGAAAGAGAAGGATCCTTAGAACCCGACAAGGGCAAATCAAAGGCATCATCCTGCAAAAGACGGGTTGCATCCTGGAGTACCGCGCTAGAAGAATCCTTGGGACGAGAGGCAGTATCGTCCCGAAGAGGCAGGGTGGTATCGCCCTGGGACCGAGAACGAGAGGCAGAGTCGTTCTGTCGTCGAGAGCGAGAGGCGGTATCGTCGTGGCGGCGAGAATGAGAGGCGGTATCGTCGTGGCGGCGAGAATGAGAGGCGGTATCGTCGTGGCGTCGTGAACGAGAGGCGGTATCGTCGTGGCGTCGAGAACTAGGGTCGGTATCGTCGTGGCGTCGTGAACGAGAGGAGGTATCGTCGTGGCGAAGCGAACGAGAGGAGGTATCGTCGTGGCGAAGCGAACGAGAGGAGGTATCGTCGTGTCGAAGCGAACGGGAGGCGGTATCGTCTTGGTATCGAGAACGAGAAGCAGCGTCGTTCGATAAGGTATCGTCCCGGTATCGAGAACGAGAAAACGTATCGCCCTGGTATCGCGAAGAAGTATCGCCTGGCGAAAGCACACATTCCTCATCCAGGCGTAGAGAGGGAGAAGTTTTCTTTAAAGAAGAACTCCGTTCTCTCTTAGAAGCAGACTTCTTAATCGGCAACGAGTCGTCTTTACGTCTGTCAGACTGGGCGTGAGGGCGGCTAAAGGCTTGTACTAAAGTCAAAAGTTGTTCCTGCATGACAGACATAAAGGATTTAGCAACATCAGCTGGGTCTTGCGGACCCGAAGGGGGGGCTGACGAATAACACTCGTATCTTCGGCAGCAGGCTTCGTCCTTTTCACAGGCACGGAGTCGAAATCATCCTCCGACGGACAAGGTTCATAACTGCTAGAACCGGGAGAGAAAGAACGAGACCGTTCGTCGCGGTTCCATCTCCTCTTAGTAGGTCTTGAAGCTTCATACTTCCATTTACGTCTGGACGAATTCGGAGAAGAAAACAACACATCCGACACGTCTTTCCCGTGACGGTCAAGAGCAGCCTGGGAATCGACAACAGGACTGTCTGAGACGACGGCTGACCGAGGGTACGTACCTCTCACCCCCTTTCGGTCATCGACGTACCTTCTCCCTTGGTCCTGGGAGCTTGGTAGAGGTCTAGGCCTAGGGGTATGACAGATTCGGTCAGTCGCCACCTCCACAGCACTAACACAAGCACTTTCACTTTCCTTACCTTTAAAGGCCTCCAGTTGCTCTTTAATGGCCTTCAACTCGGCCGCCAGGCTAGCGTACCGAGGGTCATCCATAGGTACGGAACCTGTAGGAGGTGCAGGAGTTACTACCTCAAGGGAAGGATCAACTTCCAAAGAGGAATCAATAATAGGATCAATAGATAAATCTACGCTAAGTTCGTCTTCCTTACCACTAACAGACTTAGACTTAGACCTAGAAGCTCTCCTAACTCTATCGAGCTCTAGCTTACGCACATAGCGCTTCATAATTAACCAATCTTTCTCATCCAAAACCTTAAATTCCCCACACCTATTATCAAGGGCACAAACAAAACCCCTACAATGAGAACAAACAGTGTGAGGATCAACCGCCATTTTCGGTAGTCTCACCTTACATTCCTCATTCGCACAGATACGGTAATGACTCTTTTCACTCATAATGAAAAACAGCAAAAAAAAGCTAAGAGAAAACAAAATACAACGATCGCCAAAACCCCAAATCAGAGTACTTCACCAAAAAAGCAGACTGGTACACCGAGCAGGGAAAGCGAAGAAAAACTCTTAATGACGGACCAACGTGTTGTCGATCCGGCCAGCAGAGATGAACTGAAGAACAGAAAACGGGAATGATTCCTCCTACCACCCTTTAACGGGTGTTACCACCCAACCACCACAAGGCGGTTGCCTAGTTTTAGAAAAATTCTGCCGAAATAGAGATAATTAGCTATGTATATATAACTGCCAGGTAAGTTCTATTCATAAAACCCGCCTTTAAACAGCTGAAGAAAGATGCTGGGAGGCACATCAGGCACATCGGTACACCACCGTTGCCGAAGTCAAAGTAAGGGTAGCTCCACCTGCTGAGTGAACAGGGCTTACTCGTTCCCCAACAAACAACTATGTTTACCTCATTCAAAAGCTTAATGATCATTCCACCTTTGGTGAAGTCACCCTCTGGGGATTCAATGAGGCACTTTGGCGTTATCCGTTCTTTTAACCCTAAGAGCTTTGTTTTGCTTTCTAATGCAATTTTCACTTTAATCTACATTCCTTTGTTAGTTCCGCTACAAAATGTAAACATAAGTAGGTTGACACATGATATCATTGCTCATTAGAAAAAAGTTTGCCTTTGGCCAAAAGTTATGAGCTTGACCGATTTTGTCAACGGCTGTGATCACCAGAGGGTTTAAGGTTGAAGGTTTGTATGATGTGTAAGAACAAGCCCAACTATGCAGATGGCTTGAATATGGGGAAGATTATATAAAAACTTAAGGATTTTTGGACAAATATTGTGTCCAAAGCTTGAAAATATACAGATAAAAAATACTGAGATTGTTATTTTAAATTAGTGTAATGACCACAGAGTCACATTCCTTAACTTCCACAGGTTTTACCTGATGGAATAAATAGGATAAAATTATGTAGCAGAGGTTGAAGGAATTCTTCGCATGACTCACACTGCAAACTGTTACCCACTACAACCAGGATTAAAAGGGATAAGGACCAGTTCGATAATAAGCTGTACAGTAATGCCTTGTTATTCACAGATCCCTTATCTGCTGGTCTACTTATGCATGATTCACAAAGAAAAAGAGAGAAAGAATTACTTACCCTCAGATGAGAGAGGGGATTCATTTGCACTAGAGAATTGATGAAGTTGTGATGAAACTCTGGCGAGCGTACCATTAAATAAAGCTCTTGAAGCTTCCACGATTTTCCTACTAAGAATTCAACAAAAGCACATGCTGCAAGATTCATTACCAGTTCATCATCTCCAAGTCTCAAATGTAACATCTGCAAAAAAAAATTTAGATTTAGGTTTAAGAAAAAATTAAGAGGTAATCATCAGCAATCTTACAATTCATGGTAATAATTGTTTCCAAACATGCTAATCCTGAAGGCTTTAGGATGGAAGAATTCATATAAGGGTTACATAGGCAGCATACATAACATAAATGAGGGTCTTCAGCTGGAAGGGAGCTACTCAATACATTCCAAAATGTAATTGGATTTGATATGGCAAGAATAATGATTTGGGAGCTGAGCCACTTTGATATAAGACTGATGGATTTGCATGGAAAATTTTATAAGAAAAAAAATTATTTACTTCGAAACCATCAATAATATTGAGCCAAAATTACTATATGAGTGGTAATTTGAGTGAAGGCCGAACCATCACTAATTTTCACAAAATAAAACATTTATGAAGAGGTGCTGTGTGGTCTCCAAGGACTTTCCAGTGAAAGGCTGGAGCAGGGAATCCAATACGACATAAATATCAAAGAAATATTGATTCCCCTGCTTTAGGGCCGGTACAGTATATCAACTTGCAAAGTCATTTCTGAAAACATAGACCTGCAATAGGACAATTGCATGCCTCCTAAGTTACTATAACGACTATGCTCATTTTGTTAATGTATAAATTTCATGTTCTTGCACCATAATTTAATTTTTCAATGTGCAAAGACAGTGCTTTAATATATTAGACAAGAAATCCCTCTGTCAAAATGCACTGTAAAAAGTACCAAAATGTTGAAGTCCTTTTTTTCAAGACTATACTGAATGAAGAAAATTAGTTTGCGCTCACTGTTACTGTTACAAGGAACATTTACAAGTGCAAATACTACACCCTTAAGTTTCACTGTACAAAACCAGATAGCCATTGTCTTTTCTTTTATGTTTAAAAGCACTGGTAGTCACCTATTTCCAGCTGGACCAACAAAACTGGTTCTAGTTTCCATTCAAACTTGGGTTAATTATACTGACAAGGTTCATTTAATTTCAGAATATACAATCATAATACTAAAAGAACACCATCGCAATGCTTACTTCTATCATCTCCAGTTTATTCCTATTAATGTCTAATGGTTCATCTATTACTGCTATGTTTGCATGAAGAAAAAGCTTCTTCAAATTGACACAACTCTCTGCTATCACCAGAATGTTTTGCGAGTGTAATACGCTGCAGTACATGGTAAATGAAGTTAACCGACTCCCACAAGTTTTTAAATATAGCTCCGAGCACCTACCCACAGGATGGTGCACGCCTGTGAAATATCGAACTTCAAGGTGCATAAGGTTTTGCAATTTATGGATTTCATTCAGATTTTCATCACACACTCGAATCTTGAGGTTCTCGATGAAAGGACACGAGTCTACTAAAAACTTCACTATGTCACCATCATCCCTCTGAACTCCAGACAAAGTATTATCAAGATGTGTCAATTTCAAACATCCTTTCCTTTTCCGAAAGAAAGACCGAGACTTTAACTTTCGCATTGAGGTACCCAATTCCTTATATCCAACAATTTCTAAATTCTGGAAAGAGCAGAGAACCACTGCCACATCCTCTGGGAGAATACTGCAATCTTGCACAAACAATTTTTCTAGTTTCCCACAACCTGGATAATCCTTGGACGGATATAAATAGCTCAGCCCATTACCCGTTACTCGGTTGTTGAAATTGAGGTTTAGGACTTTGAGGTTTGGGCAATGTGATCCCAAAACCTGAAGTATTTCATCAGAACACGACGGAAAAGTAGTTTTGTAGCGATGAGTTGAGAGATCTAGATGCGTGAGTTGGGACATTTCAGGTAAATGTTTTATTAGTTCGGCTTCAAACATGTCCAAGGAATCATGTTCCACATTTCCAATGTAAGTGAGTTCTGACAAGTGAACTTCAGTCAACCTGAAAGAGAAAATATTTTGAAATAATCAATTAAGCACAGCATATATATTCATTTAATCAAAGTTAAATAAGTTTTGAAGCTTTCTTCTCTGTAATTTTACTGCACTCACAAAATATGATTTCAAATTTGCTGAGGAGGGCTATGTTGAGCTCTATATTAATAATGAGTGTATGAGCACACTGATTTCTGCAAGTCAGTTATAAACCAAAGTGTTTCTCTTAACAATTAAGTAAAAATGTAGTGCTTAAGGAAATCAGCAAGAAAGAAGTGCCCTTTAATTTCTTAATAAATGCAGAATTCATTAATTAATTTTTGAAGAACTTCCTGATTATGGATGACTATTTTTGAGTTCTACAGCAGTAGGCAACAAATTATTGATGCGCTAATCCTGCTAAACATTTTACATATTTTCCTTTCTGTTAATTACAAGTAAATGTATGGAATTTGACTTTGAAATAACCTTTCTAAACTATTACTGATATTTATCACACTTTACTTATCAATAATGCTGAATTAACATGTATTTTATCCAGGAATACTGTATCTTCCTGTGCAATGTGGACATGGTTGTTGAAGCTTAACTGTATCAATGTTTAAGCAGCTAAGGGAGAGAGGGTCCTCCTTACCTGACACAAAATAATATTGCTCCTTTTTCCTTCAGCATTAGGAATAATGAGAAGTGGATGAGGTAGGGATGTCACAACTTTGTTAATTGAGCAGTCACAGGTTTATAGGATGGCCAAAGTACAATATTCACCACCCTCTGAAACTTTACTTTGTCTTTAGACGCCACACTCAGAAGCAAGTATATAATACTCTGAGCCTCTACAATGTTCACCCCCTGCAGACTAACAAGTGAACATGAAGGGGAGTTGCCTTGCTGTTGCCCCTATTGTAAAATTCCTACTGGCCTAAAAGAGATGGAAGCAACACCCTATTGAACTGGCCGGATGCAAGTGTCCCTCCAGATCCACATGCCTGTCAACTACCACTGAAGAAGTCCGGAAATTCATCTTGAACAACTTCGAGCACATTCCTCTCACTTCTGTCAGCAAGGCCAGGGTTCTCAGTGATGGAAGAACTGATGAGTACTCCATTGGAAAAAGAGTAAAGGGGGAACAGCCAAGGGCTGAAGAGGGTAGTAAGCAATTATCCTGAAGGACTCCCATTACCAAGGTCCAGCCATATGCCTCTGCTGGATTGTCTAAAGGCACAACAAAAAAACACCCTGAGGGTCGAAGCAAGAGCAGGCATCATCCTCATGGTGCCAAAACATGGAGCCAACACCAGCTAAGACAGGGACCTGAGCTGCTGCTCTGGGTGCCTGAGGCTCGAGGCCATGACACGGTCACTGCTCCAACCAGTCCATAAACCCTGGGGGCCCAGGTAAGGAACCGTGACATGGGGTCACAGCCTCAGCTACGTGCATCGGCCCAGGTGAGCCCAAACATGACGCCAATACCAGTCAACCTAGCCACCAGGGTAGCTGAGGGGGGAAACACCTATTCCACTTGGCTACCAAAGTAACCTGGGCCCCAAGCACTAAGACGCACGAGTCACAACAATGGGTCACAGCCCTTGCCAATGCATTGATAGGTAGTAGGTTGGCCAAGGGCACAAGCCACCTGTTTGAGATACTACCACAAGAGTGTTATTGGGTCCTTTGACAGGCCAGACAGTACTACATTGGATCCTTCTCTCTGGTTACGGCTCATTTTCCCTTTGCCTCCAATACACCAAATAGTCTGGTCTTTTCTTTATATATTCTCCTCTGTCCTCATACACCTGACAACACTGAGATTAGGAAACAATTCTTCTTCGTTCGAGTTAACAATTGTACTGTAATTGTTCAGTGGCTACTTTCCTCTTGATAAGGGAGAAAGGGACTCTTTAGCTAGGTTAAGCAGCTCTTCTAGGAAAAGGACACTCAAAATCAAAACATTGTTCTCTGGTCTTGGGTAGTTCCATAGCCTCTGTATCGTGATCTTTCACTGTCTTCGATTAGAGTTCTCTTGCATGAGAGTACACTCGGGGACACTATTCTATCTTATTTTCATTCCTCTTGTTTTTTAAAGGCTTAATAGTTTATACTGTATATAAAAGATAAATTTTTTTAAATGTTGTTACTGTTCTTAAAATATTTTATTTATTTCCTTATTTCCTTTCCTCACTGGGCTACTTCCCCTGTTGGAGCCCTTTGTGTGAAGGTATGAAGAAGTGTGACTCGTCCTAGAAAGTTGTTCTGAAGTTCTTTAGATGGAAACTTGTAGACTAGGACTTTTCCAATACCACCTCATCAGGGTATGGGGACGTAGCAGTATTAATATTAATACTAGGAACACAAGGGAGCATGGTTTACCTGCAGTGGTTTGAGGTCAGCTATGCAGAGAACCCAGGATGCTGCTTTACCCAAGGGAGGGGATGATGAAGAAAAGAATAAGGGCCAGTCAAACCTTTTCATTCATGCAGACTAAAACCGGGTAACAATGACCTCAACCTTCTGCTACTTGTCCACTAAGGAGCTTGAGGTTTTAAACCAGCGGTTGTGCTGCCACCACAGGACCAATAGAGCAAGTATCGAGCCTCCTGTGGGTCACGTCTTGCAGGTAGTGGGATGTGAACGTGGTCTGCCGTTTCCACACCCCAGCTTGAAGAACCTGCGTCACTGAAAAAATTTTTTTGAAGGCCAGGGACATAGCTGACCCTGACATCATATGCTCTGGGGCGACGTGACGGAGGGTGGTCTGGATTCAGCGCCAGGTCAATGACCCTGCGAATCCATGCAGAGATGGTGTTCTTGGTGACCCCCTCTTAGTCCTTTCTGTGCTGACGAATAGTGCTGGCACACAAGGACAGGCTGCGGCTGCTCTCCTAAGGTACAGCCTCAAGCTCCTTACAGGGCATAGTAAGAGATGGCAGGGAAAAAAAAAAGTCGGAGGCAGAAAAAGAACATGCAAGTTTTTTCTCTTTCCAACATCCCCTAAGGCTCTGCAAGCAGAGGCATAGAAACCAGAGAGACCCAGACAATGATGCTCCTTAAGGGGAGAAACTACAGGGGTTGCTTCAACAGGAATTTCAACACTGGAATACAATGTCACGGGGGAGGGGAGGCACATTTACAAGGAAGCAGAAGGCCCAAAGCACCCAGGCACAGATAAAGGGGGAGGCCTCTAAAATGTGGCAACTCGTCCTTTTGCCCCCTGAGCTGCCCTACACTCAGGGAGGGGAACCATTGCAGACATCGAAGGATTACTGTACCTGAAAGACTTAAGAAAGGCCAAACCTTCCTTTGGTTACACTCATCTTCAGTGGTAGCACAAACGAAGAAGAGCCTCCAACCTTCGATAAGGTGTGGCGAACAACGAGGAAACCCTATACGCCACCACAACCTGAAAGCCTCTAACATAGCTCCAAGGATTCCTTGCTTCAGACGCATAATCCCTGGACACCAAGCCAAAGGTGTAAGCACGGGAGTGGAGGTAGCAGAAGCACCCAATTAGTGGAATGAAGAAGCAAAGCTCTCTTCCTTCCCTCAAAGCATCGCCCGACACTGCAAGGAAGCCACGACCTACACTCAGCACACAGGGATGATTGCAAACAATCACTAGCAAGAAGCAGAGAGAATGTGAATTTACACAGGGATGATATCAAACAATCACTAGCAAGAAGCAGAGAGAATGTGAATCTACAGACGGTTTAACCAAAACCAGATGTAAAATCCATCCTCCCATGTACGATTGCCTTGCATCACATCATAACAATCAAGTCAGCTTTCACTTCCTGAAAGAAAAAGAAAATGAAAAGTACCTTTAGGGGCAAATCAGTATGTCTGTACTTGATGTGGTCAAAAGCATAAGTGAAGAGAATTTGACAGGCAAAGAGGGCAGGAGATGATTGCACTTATGTACTTCCACCTGTCGCTTAGCTACTTGTTAAAACAATTCTATGGCTGTCCAGCTTGCGCTTAAAATATATTCCCTACCACAAGGACAACGGTTTGTATTTCAAGTAGGAACAAAGCCAGATGAGGGTGCCAAAAAAGTATGTCTCTCTCTTCAGCAGCCAATGTCAAAGTGAAGGTTACGCTACCTAGTGAGTGGGGAGGGCCTACCCACGACCAACCAGCTTCTACTAACTATCACTACCTTGTTTAAAGTTTAAACAGCCACTTCCAGCTTTGCTGAAATCATACTCCTATTAAAGGTCAAAGGTTTAGATTACGGGTAGCAACAAATAAAGTTCATCATCAAGAACACTCAAGTGAGGCCACAACTATAACAGCTGGAATTTGTGGCAGAGTGCACAAAGTTGCAAACCTTCCATGACAGTGGTCAAAGACAAAGTGACTAAATATCATCAGGAGGGTGTACTCACCTAACAACCGTAAACTACCTTGTTACCAAGCTCCATAAACTGCATACAAAAACATTGGAAGATACTCCAAATTGGAAGACTATGGTTGTATCCTCATAAGAACAATTACCCGGTATATATCTTGTTTACACTTTCAGAAAACTAAATATGTTTTAACAATATGAGGTCAAACTTCAAAGGATCATGAATGGTTTATGAAAAATTTTGGTAAATACATTCTAAGTCAGAGTAAAATTCAACAAATATTTTCTCATATGACTTTCAAGACCTATCTAATTTCTCTATAACAAAATTTCCAGCTACAATTATGCAAAAAAAAAAAGATTACTGCATTTACCTAGGGTGAAGTAGTATACGCAAAAGACTTGATATTATTTCAGGTGAAGCACATGGTGAGTACAATGTACCAAGGAGTTCCATTACGCAAGTAAGCACATCCTGAATTATTATTGGAGGTGCATATCTGTACAGTAACTTCTGGATACTTTTTTCCTGGAAATATGTTATTTTCATTAGTAAAATAAATTTTTGAATATACTTACCCGATAATCATGTAGCTGTCAACTCTGTTGCCGACAGAAATCTACGGTCGGGATACGCCAGCGATCGCTATACAGGTGGGGGTGAACACAACAGCGCCATCTGTGGTCAGGTACTCCAGTACTTCTTGTCAACACCACCTCAATTTTTTCCTCGGTCCACTGGTTCTCTATGGGGAGGAAGGGTGGGTCAATTAAATCATGATTATCGGGTAAGTATATTCAAAAATTTATTTTACTAATGAAAATAACATTTTTCAATATTAATCTTACCCGATAATCATGTAGCTGATTCACACCCAGGGTGGTGGGTGGAGACCAGCATACATGTTAACAAAGAAGCTAAGTATCCCGTATTTTATTTTATTAGTTATTCAAAAAATAACATAAAATAAATAAGTACCTGGTAAGGAAGACGACTTGAACCATTACTCTGCCTTTATTAAGTACGTCTTCCTTACTGAGCGTAGCGGTCCTCTTAGGATGCTGAACGACTCTTAGGTGCTGAAGTATAAAGGGCTGCAACCCATACTAAAGGACCTCATCACAACCTTTAACCTCGGCGCTTCTCAAGAAAGAATTGACCACCCGCCAAATCAACAAGGATGTGGAAGGCTTCTTAGCCGACCGTACAACCCATAAAAAGTATTCAAGAGAAAGGTTAAAAAGGTTATGGGATTATGGGAATGTAGTGGCTGAGCCCCCGCCTACTACTGCATTCGTTGCTACGAATGGTCCCAGGGTGTAGCAGTTCTCGTAAAGAGACTGGACATCTTTGAGATAGAATGATGCGAACACTGACTTGCTTCTCCAATAGGTTGCATCCATAACACTCTGCAGAGAACAGTTCTGTTTGAAGGCCACTGAAGTAGCCACAGCTCTCACTTCATGTGTCCTTACCTTCAGCAAAGCAAGGTCTTCTTCCTTCAGATGAGAATGTGCTTCCCTAATCAGGAGCCTGAATAGGTAAGAAACTGAGTTCTTAGACCTTGGAAGAGAAGGCTTCTTGATAGCACACCATAAGGCTTCTGATTGTCCTCGTAAAGGTTATGACCTTTTAGATAGTACCTAAGAGCTCTAACTGGGCAAAGTACTCTCTCCAGTTCGTCCCCCACCAAGTTGGACAGGCTTGGGATCTCGAACGACTTAGGCCAAGGACGTGAAGGAAGCTCGTTTTAGCAAAAAACCGAGCTGCAAGGAACATGTAGCCGTTTCAGATGTGAAAACTATGTTCCTGCTGAAGGCATGGATCTCACTTACTCTTTTAGCTGTTGTCAAGCACACGAGGAAAAGAGTTTTTAATGTGAGGTCCTTAAAAGAGGCTGATTGGAGAGGTTCAAATCTTGATGACATAAGGAACTTTAGGACCACGTCTAGATTCCAGCCTGGAGTGGACAACCGACGTTCCTTTGAGGTCTCAAAAGACCTAAGGAGGTCCTGTAGATCTTTGTTGGTGGAAAGATCCAAGCCTCTGTGGCGGAAAACCGCTGCCAACATACTTCTGTAACCCTTAATCGTAGGAGCTGAAAGGGATCTTACGTTCCTTAGATGTAACAGGAAGTCAGCAATCTGGGTTACAGTGGTACTGGTTGAGGAAACTGCATTGGCCTTGTACCAGCTTCGGAAGACTTCCCCTTTAGACTGATAGACTCTGAGAGTGGATGTCCTCCTTGCTCTGGCAATCGCTCTGGCTGCCTCCTTCGAAAAGCCCCTAGCTCTTGAGAGTCTTTCGAAAGTCTGAAGGCAGTCAGACGAAGAGCGTGGAGGTTTGGGTGTACCTTCTTTACGTGAGGTAGACGTAGAATGTCCACTCCTAGAGGAAGAGTCCTGGGAATGTCGACCAGCCATTGCAGTACCTCTATGAACCATTCTCTCGCGGGCCAGAGCGGAGCCAACCAACGTCAGCCATGTCCCTTTGCGAGAGGCGAACTTCTGAAGTACCCTGTTGACAATCTTGAACGGCGGGAATGCATACAGGTCGAGATGGGACCAATCCAGCAGAAAAGCATCCACGTGAACTGCTGCTGGGTCTGGAATCGGAGAACAATACAACGGGAGCCTCTAGGTTATCGAGGTAGCGAACAGATCTATGGTTGGCTGACCCCACAGGGCCCAAAGTCTGCTGCAAACATTCTTGTGAAGGGTCCACTCTGTGGGGATGACCTGACCCTTCCGGCTAAGGCGATCTGCCATGACATTCATATCGCCCTGAATGAACCTCGTTACCAGCGTGAGCTTTCGATCTTTTGACCAGATGAGGAGGTCCCTTGCGATCTAGAACAACTTCCACGAATGAGTCCCTCCCTGCTTGGAGATGTAAGCCAAGGCTGTGGTGTTGTCAGAGTCCACCTCCACCACCTTGTTAAGCTGGAGGGACTTGAAGTTTATCAAGGCCAGATGAACCGCCAACAGCTCCTTGCAATAGATGTGAAGTGTCCTTAGCTCCTGATTCCATGTTCCCGAGCATTCCTGTCCGTCCAAAGTCGCACCCCAGCCCGTGTCTGATGCGTCAGAGAAGAGACGGCGGTCGGGTTTCTGAACAGCCAAAGGTAGACTTCCTTGAGAAGAAAGCTGTTCTTTCACCACGTGAGAGTAGACCTCCTCTCTTCGGAAACAGGAACTGAGACCGTCTCTAGCGTCATGTCCTTTATCCAGTGAGCCGCTAGATGATACTGAAGGGGGCGGAGGTGGCGTCTCCCTAACTCGATGAACAGGGCCAGCGATGAAAGTGTCCCTGTTAGACTCATCCACTACCTGACTGAGCATCGGTTCCTTCTCAGCATGCTCTGGATGCATTCTAGGGCTTAGTAGATCCTTGGGGCCGACGGAAAAGCCCGAAAAGCTCGACTCTGAAGATCCATACCCAGGTAGACAATGGTCTGGGATGGGACGAGCTGGGACTCCTCAAAATTGACCAGGAGGCCCAGTTCCTTGGTCAGATCCATAGTCCATCTGAGAATCTCCAGACAGCGACGACTTGTGGGAGCTCTTAAAAGCTAGTCGTCTGACGGAGCCGGACACAAGATCATGGTACTGCTGCACAGTCTGTGAACTGTCAACCATGGGGAAGCGAGGAAGTACAGCGACAACCCGAAGCTGTCTAGACTGTCTGGGTCGTACAGACAACTCCTTATCGGGTTGCTGAGGTTGCCGCACTGCGTCACAACAAGTCACTTCTGCTGGTTGTTGAACGTCTTCCCAGTGACACACTGACTCCGTAAACAAAAAATCCTCTAACAAGGACTAAGCTTGGACTGCATGTCTTGCAACAAAGCTCAAGGTCTATGGGAGCAGGTGTGGTAACAGACGGGGTTAGCGACTGAAGTGGAACCATTACCCTCCCTGGAAGCATGTTATGCTTAAATAAAAGTCCATAGGAGGCTAAGCAGCTAAAGGCTCCTCTCCAAATGACAGAGTCCTCAAGGGAATATCAGAAGGAGGGAGAATAGCACTTTCTCATCTACAGGAACCATATCCGAGAAAAGCTAAGTTCTCTCAGTGAGGGTTTCACTGGTGCAAAAGCAGCAGACTAGAAGGCAACGTTATGAAACTGCTTGACAGTCTAGTGAGTTGGCAACAACCAAAGATGTGTGACTGAGGAGCATGCGGTAAGGTATGCAGAGCATGCTGTATGCAGAGCATGCTGTATGTAGAGCATGCTGTAAGGTAAGCAGAGCATGTTGCATGGCGTGCGGCTTATGCTGCATGGGATGAGGCTCATGCTGCATGGGATGAGGCTTATGCTGCATGGTATGAGGCTCATGCTGCATGGGATGAGGCTCATGCTGCAAGGGATGAGGCTCATGCCGCATGCGTTGAGGAGGATGCCGCATAGTATGAGGCTCCTGCCTCATGGGTTGAGGCGGTTGCCGCATAGCATGAGGCTCCTGCCTCATGGTTTGAGGAGGATGCCGCATAGCATGAGGCTCCTCATAGCATGAGACTCCTACCTCATGGGTTGAGGAGGATGCCGCATAGCATGAGGCTCCTGCCTCATGGGTTGAGGAGGATGCCGCATAGCATGAGGCTCCTGCCTCATGGGTAGAGGAGGTTGCCGCATAGCATGAGGCTCCTGCCTCATGGGTTGAGGAGGATGCCGCATAGCATGGGGCTCCTCATAGCATGAGGTCCCTGCCTCATGGGTTGAGGAGGATGCCGCATAGCATGAGGCTCCTCATAGCATGAGGCTCCTGCCTCATAGGTTGAGGAGGATGCCGCATAGCATGAGGCTCCTGCCTCATGGTTTGAGGAGGATGCCGCATAGCATGAGGCTCCTCATAGCATGAGGCTCCTGCCTCATGGTTAGAGGAGGTTGCCGCATAGCATGAGGTTCCTGCCTCAAGAGTTGCGTCTGCCTCAAGGGTTGAGGAGGTAGCTGCGCAGAGAGAGGCTCTTGCCTCAAGAGTTGAGGCGGTTGCCGCATAGCATGAGGCTGCTGCCTCAAGGATGGTGGAGGTTGCCGCAACGCATGAGGCTGCTGCCTCAAGGATGGAGGAGGTTGCCGCAATGCATGAGGCTCCTGCCTCATGGTTAGAGGAGGTTGCTGCAAAGCATGAGGCTCCTGCCTCAAGGGTTGAGGAGGTTGCCGCATAGCAAGAGGCTCCTGCCTCAAGGAAAGTGGAGGTTGCTGCATAGCGCTGGTACCTGGCAACTCCCAATGCGGCAGCTCACGCATGGAGGCAGGAGGAGCCTCAACATCATACGTCTGGCAGGGTGGACTGCGCAGAGGTGGAGGAGCGCTCGCAGGAGGAGGTGTGCTAACCTTCTCTGCCTGAAACTCCTGCATCAACACCGCAAGCTGAGACTGCATTGTCTGCAGCATAGACCACTAGAGTCTAAGAAAGACAACAACAAACGGAGCTACTGTCCGTTGAGACTGAGGGTCTAAAACAGCTGGTGCGGCAACAGACGGAGTTACTGCCTGTTGCGGTACCACCTTGCCTCTCTGGGAGGTGTGCAGTTGTCGTACTGCAGCAAGTCCGAACTGACCCAGTGCTAATGGCTCCACCTAGGAGTTGGACTTGCGCGGAAGGGACCGACTTGCACTTAAAAGCTGCAAGATTTGGTCCATGGTTTCTGCGAGAAACCTCTTCCGCAGACGAGGAATAAATGGGCTCTCTCGTCTTTGTGTGGGTGGGGTGATCACGTCGGCTACGTGAGTTGGTTACACCCGAAACCACGGAGGGAAACGTCTGTTCGTCGATCAAGGCCTGATGAACCCATAAGTCCTTCGACGTTACTTCTCCCCTGGGCTTGGGAGCTTGTAAGAGGTCCCAGACTAGGCGAACAACTGGCACGAACAGACGAACCCTCGAACGCAACACTGTAACACTTTGCGCTTATCACTTTATCACTTTTGATTTTCTGTTTGCACTTATTTCACTGAACTCGAAACTTTAAGTGGTTTGTACCTGAAACACGCAATTCTATCCTTCATTAAAAGTTAGTAATTGCGAAAACAGTATTACAATGTAACAGAAAAACATAATGAAAGATAAATAATTCAGTGGCTGGAAAAGAGACTAAACACTAGATCAAATAAACTACGTTTAAAATCTCTCACCGCATAAAGCCTGGGAACAAGAATAAAACTCTAGAAACGTTTACCTTCTTCCCCTAAAGAGACTAGGGAGAAGAGCAAAAACGATAACAACGTTACCCGCTTGAACGAAACGTTTATCCTCCTCTCTCTCCCTCCGTCTCTATCTCTCTCTCTCTCTCTCTTGACTTAGAACCTGAGAGATGAGCCCAATTATATATATCGTTAAAACATATTATTGTTAAAGGAAAAAAACTGAAAGATTTCCCAAATAAAAAGTTCCTTTATTAGAATTAAAACCATTTAAGCTAAGAAAGAATGAACAAAACGCTAGAATCGGTTTACTCTTACTGCAACGTGACACCGTGAATACTCTCTCTCTATCGTAACGATAGAGCGCAAGTTGAACGTGCTGAACGTCAACAACTGCAGAGACAAAACAAAACGTTAGTTCAACGTTGAAAACAGTACGAGACTATCAAAGAAATTCTTTCAAAAACATTAAAATAGCATAATATGTTAACAGGTAAAAACGAAATGACGGGCTCAATGTTAATTAACTTCGGTTCCAAGAAAAGACCGCCTACTATTAGGAAAGGTCGAATATAAACAAATATAAAAATTAATTTTAATAAGTTTATAATAAAAGGAAGTTAATCGAAGAGGCCTATAAAAGGCGGAGAGATATAAAATAAATCTATAACTTTTGTTAAGCAAAATTAAGAAAGAGAGTCTATACTCTCTTCGACACCAACACTTCCGTCTAAGGGAAGGGTCGGCCATTAAAAGTGAAAGAGAGTTCATACTCTCTTCGTCACCAAAATTAAATCAAAAATTAAATCAAATTAATTCCAAAAACTTGCTAAGCTAATGATAAAGATTCCTGAATAGCGAAGGCTAAACTCTAGAGCAAATACATCACCAAATCGTGAGCAATAACTCCAGAATCAACAGCGTATCCATGTAGGTCTAGCCGGAGGCACGACAGAGGAAAAATTGAGGTGGTGTTGACAAGAAGTACTGGAGTACCTGACCACAGATGGCGCTGTTGTGTTCACCCCCACCTGTATAGCGATCGCTGGCGTATCCCGACCGTAGATTTCTGTCGGCAACAGAGTTGACAGCTACATGATTATCGGGTAAGATTAATATTGAAAAACAAAAAATTTTAGTATCTACAGTATATATTACAAGAAGAGGAAATTATTGATAAAGAAATAAAATTTTTTAAATAATTTATATTTTTCCTAGCTATACAAACCTAAGTCATTTAAATGGGTTACTCAAAAGTCAAGTGTTCTATGACCAGACAATAAAAAAGAAAATGGGGTTCAATTGCAACTATAACTTGTTACTTAGCAACTCAGGTTCTGGGCAGTGTTACGTACAGTTGTGATGCAAGCTCCACTCTATCTTGGTCAAGACTTGGCTGAAATGACTCAGGTTTGTATAGCTATGAAAAATACAAATCATTTTAAAATTTGATGTTTATTCCTATGCGGATACAAACTTCTGAGTCCTTTAAATGGGAGTCTTCCTTAGGTGGGAGGAAGTCTCCGTAAGAGGCTGTCACTCGCTCTAATACATTGACAATAGATGGAAAATGCTTTATGCAACATTCAAAAAGTATGTACTGTACTGTATATGACGAGAGTCCAACCAGCTTGTGAAGAGGCTGGGTTGTCGTGTCAGAACCCTGTAAGTCCAGACCAAGGTAGAGGTGAAGCTGTACAAAATCTGGGCATCAAAAACAATTATGACAAAAATTTATTCATAATTAAAACCTGTTATTCTTACCTAAATTAGGGTGTGACCCAAACAAGTACAGTATTCCAGGTCAACATCTTGCGAGTAAGTTCAGACGTGATCCACATTTCACACCCTTATAGTACAGAGAATAACTGTAGTGATAAAGGGTTAGGAGTCCAGTAGGAGCTTAAATTAAATTACTTGAGCCGCAACAATAAGACCTAAGGAGAATGTGTCTAAAGACCTGCACTAAGAACTCCGGATGCTGAGCAATTCTTGCAGAAAGCTAGGGTTGCGGCAAGTCCCCTGACATCATGTGCTCAAAGGGGGTCGCTACCAACGCTTCCCCTGAGGATTTATATCCTCTCATAATGGTCTCACGCAACCAAAAATAAATAGTGGTCTTAGATATTTACCTTTTTGGAGCAGCTTGTGCTTATAAATAGGCTATGAATTTTAGGCCTAAGAGAGGTAGTTCTCTTCAGATATTTTCTGGCTGCTCTTACGGAACTGAGTAACATTATCTAGATCATCAGTTACCTCTTTGAGAAAAGATTGTGAAAGGGTCAAATCTAGAGTTAAGTATACCCGGATTTTGTGTCTTTAGCCACAAACTGAGGAACAAAAGACAAGAGTAGTTCTCTCTGCCTTTTAGAATGAGAAGTAAGATAAAACCGACCGCGTAATTCACACACTCTCTTGGCCAAGGAAAAGGCAAGGAGGAAGACAGTCTTCAGGGTAAGAGATAGGCAGTAAACGGCCCCGTGGAACTTTTTTAAGTGTGGTTGGCATACCAGGTTTGGCCATTCTGGGAGTTCTCTCAGAATTTCTGTGAGAAGTTCTAGCAGGTCTGGATACCACTCCCTGTGGAGCCACTTTGGGGCTACTAGCATTACTCTGACTTCTTGGGATGTTCATATTTTGTTAAGTGCCTGGCAAAGACAGAACGGAGGAGAGCAGTAAAAGTCCAGTCTGTCCCATGATGCTGGAAAGCATCTCCCATTGCTGCAGCTGTGGAAACTTGGCGTTCAGGTGAGTGGCCAACATGTCTTAGTGACGTGAACCCGACAAAGTCAAAAGATTCTTTGCCAAGAGGAGATGCAGAGACTTCGCAATGACATTCCTCGCCAAGAGGGACACAACATTGGTCTGTCCCCATCGATGGATTTCCACTGTCAGCTGACATAGCAAGTGGGAGACAGAGCCTCCTTATTTGAAGATATAAATCACTGCTGTGAAGTTGTCACTTATCAGTACCACAGAGTGACATATGAGAATCTCCGCGTCTACAAGAATTGGAGGAGTGATAGGTACGCTGCTTTCATTTCCAGGCAATTGATATAAAAGGCCTTGTCTTCCTGGGACCATAGACTTAAAATCTGTTCCTTTTACAGGTAAGCGCCCCATCCCTGGCAAAGGGGCTATAGAGGAAGTCTTAGATGACTGCCCAGGGGTGCAGGGGGGTCGGATGTTTGTGACAACTGGCTGTTCAGAGCCCATTGCACTCAGCAAAGATGCAAACTGCCAAACGTGACCAGTTTCTCAAATGAGGTGAGGTGTCCCTGAATCTTCAGCCTAGAGCGAGCTGGGAGCGGTTCCCCTACCAAGAAAGGTTCTGCCACTTTCTTGAATCTTGCTACCCTGTTGGCAACTAGAAACGGTCTGGCTCAGGCCAAGTCGATTTTCAAGCTGAGAGACGAGGCTGGATTTCTAACTCCTTACAAAAGTAGACAAGGAGTTCTCTACGCTTTGCAAGCAAAGCTTGAGACTGCCAGAAAAAGCCATTCATATAGATACCTCAGGAGCCTAATGCCCATGCCAAGAGCCCAGGCTGAAACAAGAGCAAAGATCCTGGTAAAGACCTGAAATGTGGAGAAGCCGAAGCACAGCACCTTGAAGTGGAAGATTCTGAAGGGGAACCTTAGATACTTCCTTGATCCCGGATGTACAGGGACCTGAAAGCATACATCTTTCAGGTGTAAGGTCAAAAGGAAGTAGTTTTCCTGATGGCCTGAAGAACAGTGGCTGGAGTCTCCATTTTGAACCTTGTTTGTAACGCAAACAGGTTCAAATGAGACAAGTCTATGACGGGTATCCAGCCCTCGTCAGCTTCTCAACTAAAAAGAAATAGCTGAGGAAGTCTGGGCAGTCATCTAAGACTTCCTCTATAGCCCCTTTGGCCAACATCTTGGACAATTTCTCTTGTAGGAGGAGGTCCTTTGCAGATCCTCTAAAATACAATGGTCGGACCGTCAGAGTCGGAGTCAGAGGGGGTAGACGGTCTACAAATGGGACTCAATACCCTGAACATAGAACTTCTACAGTTCAGGGATCAGCCCTGAGGAATTGCCATTTGTGCCAATGGCTTTTTAGGCATCCCCTTCCCGGTGGTAAGCTGGAGGATTTGTTCACCCTAACGGGAGTCCCAACAGCCACAATTCCTTTGACCAGAAAGGTTTCCTCTATGGTGAAAGGTGGGCTGAGGGTCTTGTCTCCTGAGCTGCTGAAAGTCTGTAGGAGAGAGTAAGCATCTCTGCTGGTTAGCCTGTTTAAGAGGAGAGTTTCTTTGATAATGTTGAGGGGCAGGCATCCTTGGGCCAAAGCTCTCCTCATGAAGGATGAATGGCTCATATTTCCTGCCTTTTCAATGGGTGTGGTAATGTCTGAAGGACGAAACAGTGGGGAAATCCACAGGTTTGGAATTCCTTATACGAAATACGTCCCAAGGAGATCCCTGTTTTGAGCATTTAGCTAAGACTGCATCACGTCTTTTAAGGATGCAGTTGCCCCATAAGGAAACAGTCTGGTGTAAGAGGAACTGTAGCACCTTCGCTCCCGATTTCAAAAGATTTGGAAAGTGTCACATGACATTATCCTTCCACAACTCTTCTGTGACTGCAAAGCGAGACACTGACCCCTGACCAGTGATCACGCCAAGAGTAGGCCTGAATAGCAGACATAGCTGCTACCTCCATATTCTACATCTCCAATCCTCAGAAGATGGAGGAGAGGTTAGAAAACTTGTCGCTTGGAACACTGAGTACCAAGTTGGCAACGTCAAGATCTATAGGTAAAGGACTCGGAGTAGTGACAGAATTGATATAAAATTGGAGGCAACTTTGAGGATCTACTTGCTTTGAGTAAATTCTCAGGAGCTGAGACTTGGGTATTAAACATGTCCAGCATATCATTAGTCTGGTTTGAGAGTACTATGTCGGACCAGATTGTGGAAAGATGTTGTCAATGACACAATGTCTGTCACCTATTTGTGAGTGACAAGGAACCCCGAGGAGGGCCACATTACCTGAGCTGGTGCCGGTGCATGCAATGGATTCCAGGGAGTCATCAATCATGACAAGATCTTGATCCTGCTGAATAGGCTCTTGTTTCAGTGTAATTAGCTGTTCACTTTTGGGGGATCACCAGAAGACTTAATCTTCCCTCAAACGTCCTTCATTTCTCTAGCGACATTCTGTGAATGGAGAGAAGAGGAGACAAAGAAAGACTGGGAGGAATCGTACTCATTCCTGGATTAATTATCTCTCGTTGCACTTGGTCTTAAAGTCAGGCTTGCGTACAGGAGACCTAATGTTTTGGGTCTTCCACGAAGAAGACTTCACTGGCAATCTATCACTAAGGAAGGAATCGCCTGATCTGCACTGGGTCTTTCTTTCCTGAGGGAAGTGAGAATGTGAGGACCGAGAGAGTAAGTTTTGCTTTTGGGAATTGTGATTTCAACGATTTACTGCCCCACTGGTTCACGAGTTTGTGACCGTGACTACTTGTCACATTTACGAGATATATACTTAATAGGTGAAAAAAATGAAATACTTTGTGCATGTACAGGAGAACGCGATCGAGGCAACAATTGTGTGTTCATCTTGCTGATCGTGCGCATGCCTTTGTACGTGAGCATGACTGTGATTTTGCGCGTTCTGGCAATTGTGCATGTGTTGTTCACAAGTTGGTGATCATGGTATTGGCAGGCATGCTGGGGTAACCACACTCATAAAGATGATCATGCACATAAAGCATGAATACCAGGTGATACACAAAGTACTCATGTGCGTGGCGAGTCATGACAAGTTCTCTTTCTAGTAGGCGATTGTTCCAGCAATCATGCCCGTGAAGACACTCTTAAGAATCAAGAGTCATGGACAAATGGTTTCTTCTTACAGGCCTCACCAGATTGTAAAGGAGTGAATACCTTCATATAAAGTTGGTGAATGCATAGCACAAACAGAGTTCTTCATACATAGGGATGCTGTTCATTGTAGCCAGGAATACGATCGTGAGCGTCAGGATAGGTCTTCGGAGCAGTTCTAGGATATTGTGTTTATCTGGGTGTTTATGCATATGACGATGAAGTGAGCAAGGCTTCTGGGGAACTTTCCTAGGCAGAAGAGGGACTAGAGTATAGCTCTAAGTCCTGACCAGTGGTACTCGAGCCAATTCTTGGATGATATTTGGCACCTGAGGAAAGGGCATGTTTCTTAGAACCTCGTACCTCAGCACTTCCCAAGGGAGAGCTTTGGTAAAATTCTACTCTTCCTATGAAACCATGCAAAGGAATTGGGAGGAGACTCGAGGCACTCTCCAGGTCGGTCGTCCTGTGCTTCGGAGAACTTTTCTCCTTCCTGATGGTAGGCAGCTCCTCAGCAGGGGAATAAGAAGGCGTATGAAAAGACGTAGCAAGGGAAACAAGAGGTGCAGGAACAGACGAAGTAGGGGAAAAAGAAGGTGCAGGAACAGACAAAGCAGGGGAAACAGAAGGTTCAGGAAGGCTAAACAGGAGAAAAGAAGGTGCCGGAAAAGACAAAGCAGGGGAAGGGAAGTAACTATGCTTCCCATTCACCAATGTCGAGGGTTTTCTGGCTGTATTCAGATTCTCTGATACAAGCGACGGGGACTTATCTGTGGCAGCAGACAAGGACACATCACAATACAACTCCTGTCTTGCTCAAGGAACTTCCTGAGGAAAGGGCAGCGACTCCACTCTTCTTACTTCTTCCGACAGACTAAGCCTTGGAGGGAAAAGAAAAACCTGCAGCAGACTCTGAACCCAAAGTTGAGACGAAGGAGCTCAAGAGTTTCTTAGGCATCAGCTTGGGCATTGCCAAGACAGACTCTAAAGAATCTCTCTTTGACTTCTTCCTCTTATTTACAAACTCAATCCACTCCCAACATTCAGAACAGGTGGAATCCTGTAGACAACCATGGACCCTATAGAAACTACATAGATGATGAGGGCTGAACTCCAGTTTATTCGTGTAAAGTCCACATCCTTGGCCGGGTTTACCAGAATATAACCGCATGCCTAACCACGGAGCCAACATCATCAACAGCAAACGCACTGCAAACCAACTGGAAAGAGAAAGCAAACCGTAAATCAAGCCAAATTTGGACGATGAGAAGTACGTCTGTACAGAACAGCGGACGAAGTCAAAGTGAAGGTAACTTAACTACCCGACAGCCAACTGTGTTTACCTAGTTTAAAAGCTTAATGGCCATTTCCAGTTTCACTTAAATCATACTCCTATTGAAGACTGACGGTTTGTACTACGTACAGGAACAAACTAAAATTATTCCAAAAATGAAAGTAAGTTAGGACATCCAATGTAAATCTTTGCAAGGACAATTATTTCATTCTCTAAATATACTTACTCGACCTAAATCTGGACATGACAGTAGTTGGTTTATAATCATGTCACTTGTTGCAATCACACATGACAAACGAAGCCGTTTTGGTTGGCGTTGAGAAGGCATGGTTTGCACATTTGGTGGCTACATGAGCAACAGAAACTGGAAAAAAGTTCATAATTAGTATAACAGTAAAATATATTTGTAATTTCTTGTAAACATGTTATTTTTATTAGTAAAATAAATTTTTGAATATACTTACCCGATAATCATGTAGCTGTCAACTCCGTTGCCCGACAGAATTCTATGGAGGGATACGCCAGCTATCACAATACTAGAAGGGGGTGTATTTACCAGCGCCACCTGTGGCCAGGTACTCAAGTACTTCTTGTTGACACCTCCTCAATTATTCCTCGGTCCACTGGTTCTTTATGGGGAGGAAGGGAGGGTCGATTAAATCATGATTATCGGGTAAGTATATTCAAAAATTTATTTTACTAATAAAAATAACATTTTTCAATATTAAACTTACCCGATAATCATGTAGCTGATTCACACCCAGGGGGGTGGGTGAAAAACCAGTGTACAAGACTAAAGGATAGCTAAGTATCCCGTATTTCATATAATCAGTTATCCACAATAACAATGAAATAATAAGTACCTGGTAAGGAAGTCGACTTGAACCGTTACTCTGCCTTTAATAAGATCGTCTTCCTTACTGAGCGCAGCGTTCCTCTTGGGAGGCTGAATCAACTCAAAGGTGCTAAAGTATACAGGGCTGCAACCCATACTAAAGGACCTCATCACAACCTTTAACCTCGGCGCTTCTCAAGAAAGAATTGACCACCCGCCAAATCAACAAGGATGTGGAAGGCTTCTTAGCCGACCGTACAACCCATAAAAAGTATTCAAGAGAAAGGTTAAAAGGTTATGGGATTATGGGAATGTAGTGGCTGAGCCCTCGCCTACTACTGCATTCGTTGCTACGAATGGTCCCAGGGTGTAGCAGTACTCGTAAAGAGACTGGACATCTTTGAGATAGAATGATGCGAACACTGAATTGCTTCTCCAATAGGTTGCATCCATAACACTCTGCAGAGAATGGTTCTGTTTGAAGGCCACTGAAGTAGCCACAGCTCCCACTTCATGTGTCCTTACCTTCAGCAAAGCAAGGTCTTCTTCCTTCAGATGAGAATGTGTTTCTCTAATCAGAAGCCTGAATAGTAAGAAACTGAGTTCTAAGAACTTGGAAAAGAAGGTTTCTTGATAGCACACTATAAGGCTTCTGATTGTCCTGGTAAAGGTTAAGACCTTTTTAGATAGTACCTAAGAGCTCTAACTGGGCAAAGTACTCTCTTCAGATCATTCCCCACCAAGTTGGACAGGCTTGGGATCTCGAACGACTTAGGCCAAGGACGTGAAGGAAGCTCGTTTAGCAAAAACCGAGCTGCAAGGAACATGTAGCCGTTTCAGATGTGAAAACAATGATCCTGCTGAAGGCGTGGATCTCACTTACTCTTTTAGTTGTCAAGCACACGAGGAAAAGAGTTTTTAATGTGAGGTCCTAAAAAGAGGCTGATTGGAGAGGTTCAAATCTTGATGACATAAGGAACCTTAGGACCACGTCTAGATTCCAGCCTGGAGTGGACAACCGACGTTCCTTTGAGGTCTCAAAAGACCTAGGGAGGTCCTGTAGATCTTTGTTGGTGGAAAGATCCAAGCCTCTGTGGCGGAAAACCGCTGCCAACATACTTCTGTAACCCTTGATCGTAGGAGCTGAAAGGGATCTTACTTTCCTTAGATATAACAGGAAGTCAGCAATCTGGGTTACAGTGGTACTGGTTGAGGAAACTGCATTGGTCTTGTACCAGCTACGGAAGACTTCCCCTTGAGACTGATAGATTCTGAGAGTGGATGTTCTCCTTGCTTTGGCAATCGCTCTGGCTGCCTCCTTCGAAAAGCCCCTAGCTCTTGAGAGTCTTTCGAAAGTCTGAAGGCAGTCAGACGAAGAGCGTGGAGGATTGGGTGTACCTTCTTTACGTGAGGTAGACTTAGAAGGTTCACTCCTAGAGGAAGAGTCCTGGGAATGTCGACCAGCCATTGCAGTACCTCTAAGAACCATTCTCTCGCGGACCAGAGCGGAGCCAACCAACGTCCGCCGTGTCCCTTTGTGAGAGGAGAACTTCTGAAGTACCCTGTTGACAATCTTGAACGGCGGGAATGCATACAGGTCGAGATGGAACCAATCCAGCAGAAAAGCATCCACGTGAACTGCTGCTGGGTCTGGAATCGGAGAACAATACAACAGGAGTCTCTAGGTTATCGAGGTAGTGAACAGATCTATGGTTGGCTGACCCCACAGGGCCCAAAGTCTGTTGCAAACATTCTTGAGAAGGGTCCACTCTGTGGGGATGACCTGACCCTTCCGTCTGAGGTGATCTGCCATGACATTCATACCGCCCTGAATGAACCTCGTTACCAGTGAGCTTTCGATCTTAAGACCAGATGAGTAGGTCCCTTGCGATCTAGAACAACTTCCACGAAAGAGTCCCTCCCTGCTTGAAGATGTAAGCCAGGGCTGTGGTGTTGTCAGAGTCCACCTCCACCACTTTGTTAAGCTGGAGGGACTTGAAGTTTATCAAGGCCAGAATAACCGCCAACAACTTCTTGCAAATGATGTGAAGTGTCCTTTGCTCCTGATTCCATGTTCCCGAGCATTCTTGTCCGTCCAAAGTCGCACCCCAGCCCGTGTCTGATGCGTCCGAGAGGAGACGGCGGTCGTGTTTCTGAACAGCCAAAGGTAGACTTCCTTGAGAAGAAAGCTGTTCTTACACCACGCGAGAGAAGACCTCCTCTCTTCGGAAACAGGAACTGAGACCGTCTCTAGCGTCATGTCCTTTATCCAGTGAGCAGCTAGATGATACTGAAGGGGGGGGAGGTGGAGTCTCCCTAACACGATGAACAGGGCCAGAGATGAAAGTGTCCCTGTTAGACTCATCCACTACCTGACTGAGCATCGGTTCCTTCTCAGCATGCTCTGGATGCATTCTAGGGCTTGGAAGATCCTTGGGGCCGACGGAAAAGTCCGAAAAGCTCGACTCTGAAGATCCATACCCAAGGAGACAATGGTCTGGGATGGAACGAGCTGAGACTCCTCAAAATTGACCAGGAGGCCCAGTTCCTTGGTCAGATCCATAGTCCATTTGAAAATCTCCAGACAGCGACGACTTGTGGGAGCTCTTAAAAGCCAGTCGTCTGACGGAGCCGGACACAAGATCATGATACTACTGCACAGTCTGTGAACTGTCAATCATGGGCAAGCGAGGAAGTACAGTGACAACCCGAATCTGTCTAGACTGTCTGGGTCGTACAGACAACTCCTTATCGGGTTGCTGAGGTTGCCGCACTGCGTCACAACAAGTCACTTCTGTTGGTTGTTGAACGTCTTCCCCGTGACACATTGACTCCGTAAACAAAAAATCCTCTAACAAGGACTAAGCCTGGACTGCATGTCATGCAACACAGCTCAAGGTCTATGGGAGCAGGTGTGGTAACAGACGGGATTAGCGACTGAAGTGGAACCATTACCTTCCCTGGAAGCATGTTATGCTTAAATAAAAGTCCATAAGAGGTTATGCAGCTAAAGGCTCCCTCCAAATGACAGAGTCCTCAAGGGAATATCAGAAGGAGGGAGAAAAGAACTTTCTCATCTACAGGGACCATATCCTAGAAAAGCTAAGTTCTCTCAGTGAGGGTTCACTGGTGCAAAAGCAGCAGACTAGAAGGCAACGTTATGAAACTGCTTGACAGTCTAGTGAGTTGGCAACAACCAAAGATGTGTGACTGAGAAGCATGCGGTAAGGTATGCAGAGCATGATGTATGCAGAGTATGCTGTATGCAGAGCATGCTGTATGTAGAGCATGTTGTATGCAGAGCATGCTGAATGCAGAGCATGCTGTATGCAGAGCATGTTGTATGCAGAGCATGCTGAATGCAGAGCATGCTGTATGCAGAGCATGTTGTATGCAGAGCATGCTGTATGCAGAGCATGCTGTATGCAGAGCATGTAGTAAGCAGAGCCTGCTGTAAGCAGAGCCTGCTGTAAGGAAAGCAGAGCGTGTGCATGGGGTTTAACATTTCTCAGACATTCCATGACCAGTGCTAGAGTGCTTTATGCATGCTTGCATGGAGTTTTAATATCAACATAATATTAACCTTACATTCATAACTCATGAATCATATTTTTGCCATATTTGCGATCTTGTTAAAAATATATTGCAAGGAATACAAATATATTTTTATAAGTAATACAAATAACCTCCATTATCATATGGTTTGAAAATGGAGGTAAGGTATGCTGAACAGCAGAGTCAGAACGAGCTGGAACAACAATAGTTGTGGTTTCCTCTTCAAGACTCTGTTGAGGGAACACCTGAGGCTCAGTCTGCAAAGGCTGAATAAAAGACAAGCAGAAGGAAGGCGCATGGGTGGAGGGGGCTGACTCCTAGCATGAGTGGTTGAACCCAAGGGTTGCGCTTGCTGAGCGGTTGGCGGAAGCGGAGTAGCAAGTTCCAGTTCCTGTGGTGTGAGCGGAGCGCGATGAGGAAGAGGCTGCGCAGAACAAGGTAAATGTCTCGCAAGCTGAGGCTCCTGAGGCGCAAGGCTAAGATGTTGTGGTGCTTGCCTTGTGGAGGGTTGAGCTCGCTGCAGCGAGAGCTGAGGAGACTGACTCATGGACGGGAGAGGTTGTTGTACCTCAACCGAGTGTTGCATCACTGGTGGAGCAGCAAGTGGAGGCGGAGGAAGAGAGGTATAATCCTCCTGATCCCATTGTAAAGGTTGCCTTAAGGAAGGCGGAGGCTGAACACCACTGGGAACAGCAAACTCAGCACGTGGCTCAACATCGTACGCCTGGCAGGTGGTACTGCGATCAGGCGGAGCGAGCGTGGGCGGAGGGAGTGTAGGCGGAGGCGGAGGCGCAACACTCTCAGCCCGACACTCACGCATCAAGTCCGAAAGCTGTGCTTGCATGGACTGTAGTAGAGTCCACAACATCGTACGCCTGGCAGGTGGTACTGCGATCAGGCGGAACGAGCGTAGGCGGAGGGAGTGTAGGCGGAGGAGGAGGCGCAACACTCTCAGCCCGACACTCACGCATCAAGACCGAAAGTTGTGACTGCATGGACTGTAGTAGAGTCAACTTGGGGTCGGCAGACACTAAGGTCTGCTGAGGTAAAGCCTTAACAGCAGAGATCTGTTGCGGCAGAACCTTACTCCTCTTAGGCGGAGTGCATTCAACTGATGACTGAGGAGAGTCAGAGCTAACCCAATGACAGTCATCCGGGTTGTTGAACTTTAACTTCGTACGTCTGGCATAGGTCTGGACTTTACGTTTAAGAGGTCTTGAGACCTGAGACCAGCGTTACTCTGCCTTTTCTCCCCTAAATCTCTTCTGCAGACGAGCAAAATAAGGGCTCAATCGTCTGCGGGTGGGAGTGACGGTCTCGGTAAGACACGCCCACAACCACCGAGGATACTTCTGTGCGCCGATCAAGGCCTGCTGAACCCTTATGCCCTTCGACATTGCTTCTCCCCTGGTCTTGGGAGCTTGCAAGAGGTCCCGGACTGGGAGGACGACTGGCGCGCACAGAAGTACCCTCACGCACAACACTGACATACTTTGCGCTAATCACTTATCACTTTGATTTCTGTTTGCACTTATTTCACTGAACTCGAAACTTTAAGTGGATTGTACCTGAAACACGCAATTCTATCCTTTCTCAAAAGTTAGTAATTGCGAAAACAGAATTACAATGTAACAGAAAAATCTAATGAAAGATAATTCAGTGGCTGGAAAGAGACTAAACACTAGATCACTCTAGAAACGTTTAGTTTCTTCCCCTAAAGAGACTAGGGAGAAGAGCAAAAACGATAACGACGTTACTCGTACGCCTGGCAGGCTTGAATGAAACGTTTATTCTCCTCTTTCTCCCTCCGTCTCTATCTCTCTCTCTCTCTCTCTCTCTTGACTTAGAACCTGAGAGAAGAGCCCAATCATATATATCGTTAAAACATATTATTGTTAAAGGAAAAAACTGAAATATTTCCCAAAATGAAAAGTTCCTTTATTAGGATCAAAACCATTAAGTTAAGAAAGAATGAACAAAACGCTAGACACGGTTACTCTTACTGCAACGTGAAACCGTGAACATTCTTTCTCTATCGTAACGATAGAGTGCAAGTTGAACGTTCTGAACGTCAACAACTGCAGAGACAAAACAAAACGTTAGTTCAACTTTGAAAACAGTACGAGACTATCAAAGAAATTCTTTCAAACTCTATGGCGGAAATAGCATAATATGTTAACAGGTAAAACCGAAATGACGGGCTCAATGTTAATTAACTTCGGTACCTTAATAAATCTATAATTTTTGTTAAGCAAAATTAAGAAAGAGTCTATACTCTCTTAGACACCAACACTTCCGTCTAAGGGAAGGGTCGGCCATTGAAAGGTGAACGAGAGTTCACACTCTCTTCGTCACCATAATTAATCAAATTAATTCCAAAAGCTAACTAAGCTAATATAGAAGTTTCCAGTAAAGCGACAGCCGAAATCAAAGAGAAATACTTCACCAAAGTCGTGAAAATACTCCAAGAACATAAGCGTATCCCAGAACGTCTTGCCGGAAGCACGACAGAGGAATAATTGAGGAGGTGTCAACAAGAAGTACTTGAGTACCTGGCCACAGGTGGCGCTGGTAAATACACCCCCTTCTAGTATTGTGATAGCTGGCGTATCCCTCCATAGAATTCTGTCGGGCAACGGAGTTGACAGCTACATGATTATCGGGTAAGTTTAATATTGAAAAATGAATTGTACTAGGAATAGAGATCCAACATATCTGTGAGTCCTTGATTATGCTGAAAGCTAATCCAAATATACAGCTGTACTGTACTGTATATATAGAAAATATAACTTAACATGGAAAATTTTGAAAATAATTTGTATTTTTCCTAACGATTAAAACCAGAGTCCTTTACATAGGAATGGATATCAGCAAAGCTAGATTACTTGCCAATTAAAGTTTTATACATACATATACCAAGACACTTCCCCCAATTTTGGGAGGTAACCGACATCAAACAAATGAAACAGAAAAGGGGACCTCTCCTCTCTACATTCCTCCCAGCCTGACAAGGGACTCACCCGAGTTCGGCTGGTAATGCTAGGGGTGCCACAGCCCAACCTCCCCCGTTATCCACCACAGATGCAGCTTCATAATGCTGAATCCCCTACTGCTCTTACCCCCGAGGTCTTCCAAGGCACCGGAGGAAACAGCAGAGCCTACCGGAACTGTGTCACAATCGCTCGCCATTCATTCCTATTTCTAGCCTGCTCTCTTGCCTCTCTCACATCTATCCTCCTGTCACCCAGAGCTTCCTTCACTCCATCCATCCACCCAAACCTTGGCCTTCCTCTTGTACTTCTCCCATCAACTCTTGCATTCATCACCTTCTTTAGCAGACAGCCATTTTCCATTCTCTCAACATGGCCAAACCACCTCAACAAATTCATATCCACTCTAGCTTCTAACTCATTTCTTACACCCGTTCTCACCCTCACTACTTCGTTCCTAACCCTATCTACTCGAGATACACCAGCCATACTCCTTAAACACTTCATCTCAAACACATTCAATTCCTGTCTCTCCGTCACTTTCATTCCCCACAACTCCGATCCATACATCACGTTGGTACAATCACTCTTTCATACAGAACTCTCTTTACATTCATGCCCAACCCTCTGTTTTTTACTACTACCTTAACTGCCCCCAACACTTTGCATCCTTCATTCACTCTCAAACAAACATCTCCTTCCACTCCACCATTTGCTGCAACAACAGACCTCAAGTAACTCTCCATTCAACATGACATTCAACCTCACACCACCCTCCCTTCTCATACATCTCATAACCTTACTCTTACCCAGATTAACTCTCAACTTCCTTCTCTCACACACCCTTCCAAATTCTGTCACTAATCGGCCAAGCTTCTCTTCCGTGTCTGCAACCAGTACAGTATCATCCGCAAACAACAACTGGTTTACCTCCCATTCATGGTCATTCTCGTCTACCAGTTTCAATCCTCGTCCAAGCACTCAAGCATTCCCCTCTCTCACTACTCCATCAACATACAAGTTAAACAACCATAGCAACATCACACAGCCCTGTCTGAGCCCCACTCTCACCGGAAACCAATCGCTCACTTCATTTCCTATCCTAACACATGCTTTACTACCTTTGTAGAAACTTTTCACTGCTTGCAACAACCTTCCACCAACTCCATATAACCTCATCACATTCTACATTGCTTCCCTATCAACTCTATCATACGCATTCTCCAGATCCATAATGCAACATACACCTTACTGCTAAATATTTCTCGCATATCTGCCTAACTGTAAAAATCTGATTCATACAACCCCTACCTCTTCTAAAACCACCCTGTACTTCTAAGATTGCATTCTCTGTTTTATCCTTAATCCTATTAATCAGTACTCTACCATACACTTTTCCCAGCACACTCAACAAACTAATACCCCTTGAATTATAACACTCATGCACATCTCCCTTACCCTTATACTGTATAGGGGTACAATACACGCACAAACCCAATCTACTGGTACCATTAACAACACAAAACATATTAAACAATCTCACCAACCATTCAAGTACAGTCACACCCCTTTACTTCAACATCTCAGCTCTCACACCATTCATACCAGATGCTTTTCCTACTCTCGTTTCATCTAGTGCTCTCCTCACTTCCTATCTTGTAATCTCTCTCTCATTCTCATCTCCCATCACGGGCACCTCAACACCTGTAACAGCAATTATATCTGCCTCCCTATTATCCTCAACATTCAGTAAACTTTCAAAATATTCCGCCCACCTTTTCCTTGCCTCCTCTCCTTTTAACAACCTTCCATTTCCATCTTTCACTGTCTCTTCAATTCTTGAACCAGCCTTCCTTACTTTCTTCACTGCTTTCCAAAACTTCTTATTCTCTTCATATGAATGACCCAGTCCCTGACCCCACCTCAGGTCAGCTGCCCTCTTTGCCTCACTTACCTTGCACTTTACTTCTACATTTTTCTCTCTATATCTTTCATACTTCTCTACACTATTACTGTACTCTGCAGCCATTCTTCAAAAGCCCTCTTTTTCTCTTCCACTTTTACCTTCACTCCTTCATTCCACCATTCACTGCCCTTCCTCATGCTGCCTCCAACAAACTTCTTGCCACACACATCACTTGCAATCCCAACAAAATTTTCTTTTACTAACTTCCACTCCTCTAAATTACCCGTTTTTCTTACTTTCACTTCGTCATATGCCATTTTCAACCTTTCTTGATATATGACAAAATCGTAGGTAATTTGTATTTTTCCTAACTATGCAAACTTTAGCTATTTAATATGGGTAATTACTTTCGGCGTAGCTGAAATGACGAGCCATTAGAATTTTAACAAGGGTTTACTACCCCACCGCTAGTTAGCTGGGGGTAGGGAGGGTAGCTTGCTTACCCCCCCCCCCCCCATCACACACACCTGTGCTTGAGCTCACTTTGCTTAGAGGTAGGACTTCACGGGGGATAGGGCTGGCGGGCAAGTTTGATTAAATAGCTAAGGTTTGTATAGTTAGGAAAAATACAAATTACCTACGAATTTGTCATTTGTTCCGTAACTGAAATACAAACCACGCTATTTAATATGGGTGACACCCCTTAGGAAGGGTAGTAAGTCCCAGCCAGTACTGGCTTTTGGCTTTGCCCGGGGACTCAGTATCTGAGTGTGTTAGCACTCAACAATAAGGAGTCCCTGCACCTCGCTAGACCCTTGCTGCGCAAGGGCTGCGGCCTACGTAAGCTGTGTGTGGAGGTCTGAAGTGTGACTCGTCCTAGGAAGTTGACCTGTAGTCCTTTAGATGGAAACTTTAGGCTAGGACTCTCCCAATACCACCTCGTCAGGGTATGGGGACGCGACAGTATTAGCTTAATATTAGGAACACAAGGGAGCATGGTTTACCTGTAGTGGTTCGAGGTCAGCTGTGCAGAGAACCAAGGATGATACTTTCCCCAAGAGAGGGGAGGATAAAGAAAAGAATAAGGGCCAGACAAACCTTTTCATTCATGCAGACTGAGACCGGGTAACAATGCCCTTAACCTTCTGCTACTTCTCCATTAAGGAGCCTGGTTTAAACCAGCTGTTGTGCAGCCACCACAGGGCCGATAGAGAACGTATCGAGCCTCCTGTGGGTCATGTCTTGCAGGTAGTGGGCTGTGAAGGTCGTCTGACGCTTCCACACCCCCGCTTGTAGAACCTGCGTCACTGAAAAGTTCTTCTTGAAGGCCAGGGACGTAGCTACGCCCCTGACATCATGTGCTCTAGGGCGACGTGACGGAGGAGGGTCAGGATTCAGGGACAGTTGGATTACCCTACGAATGCATGCTGAGATAGTACAGTATTCTTGGTAACCCTCCTCTTTGTTCTCCCAGTGCTCACAAACAATGCCTCCACTTGGGGACGAACTGCAGCCGTTCTTTTCAGATATAGCCTCAGACTCCTTACTGGGCACAGTAGAAGATGGTCTGGGTCATCTGTTACAGAACAAATACTCGAAATCTGGAAAGAGTCGAACCGAGGGTCCGGCACTCCCGGATTCTGAGTCTTAGCAACAAACTCAGGGACGAATCTGAACGTTACCTCCTCCCATCCCCTTGAATGGGCGATGTCATAGGAGAGACCATGAAGTTCACTGACTCGCTTGGCTGAGGCCAAAGCTAGTAGGAACACCGTCTTCCAAATCAGGTGGCTATCTGAAGCCTGGCGTAATGGTTTGAAGGGAGGTCTCTTAAGATACATGAGAACTCGAACCACGTTCCATGGAGGAGGTCTCACTTCCGACTGAGGGCAGGTAAGTTCATAACTTCGTATGAGTAGGGAAAGTTCCAGCGAAGAAGAAATGTCCACTCCTTTGACCCTGAAGGCTAGACTTAAGGCTGAGCGATAGCCTTTCACTGCCGAGACTGAAAGGCGTTTCTTCTCGCAAATACACGAAGAACTCCGCTATTGCTGGAATAGTGGCATCGAGTTGAGAGATACCCCTTCCACGACACCAACCACAGAAAACTCGCCACTTTGCCTGGTAGACCCCTGCAGATGACCTTCGCAGTTGTCCAGACATCCTGTTCGCAACTTGTTGCGAAAATCCTCTCTCCGCGAGGAGATGCTGGATAGTCTCCAGGCGTGAAGTCGAAGCGAAACTACTGCTTTTTGAAAGATGTTGGCGTGTGGTTGTTTGAGTAGCTCGTGTCGTGGAGGGAGTTCTCTCGGAAGTTCCGTTAGGAGTTGCAGAAGGTCTGGAAACCATTCCGCGTGATGCCATAGCGGAGCTATAAGGGTCATCGATAGATTGACCGATATTCTGGTCTTGTTGAGCACCCTCCTCATCAGACAGAACGGGGGAAAGGCGTATACGTCGATGTTGTCCCACTGTTGTTGGAAGACATCTTGCCAGAGAGCCTTGGGATCCGGGACTGGGGAGCAGTACAGCGGCAGTTTGAAGTTCAGCGCTGTAGCGAACAGATCCACAGTGGGGGAACCCCACAAAGTCAGGACTTTGTTGGCTACTAGATGATCCAAAGACCACTCGGTACTCACTATCTGAGACACTCTGCTCAGACTGTCGGCGAGCACATTCCTCTTGCCTGGAATGAAGCAAGCCGATAGTGGAATCTAGTGGACTTCGGTCCATCTCAGTATCTCTACAGCAAGATGGGATAGCTGCTCTGAAAAGGTACCTCCTTGCTTGTTGATGTAACCTACTACTATGGTGTTGTCGCTCATCACCACCACAGAGTGACCCGCCAGGTATTGTTGGAACTGTTGAAGGGCCTGGAATACGGCCTTCATCTCTAGCAAATTTATATGGAGGCACTTTTCTGATTCTGACCACAGGCCTGAGGTCCTGTGGTGCAGAACGTGGGGCCCCCACCCTTTCTTTGAGGCGTCCGAAAACAGCATCATATCCGGGGGGAGGACGAGAAGATCCACTCCCCTTCGTAGATTCTCGTCTGTCACCCACCAATGAAGGTCCCTCTGTTCCGCAGGACCCATAGGGATCATGACGTCTGGGGAATCGTGACCTTGATTCCACCGGGACTTGAGTCGCCATTGGAGAGATCTCATTCTGAGGCGACCGTTGGGAACTAGACGGGGCAAGGATGAGAGGTGACCGAGGAGACGTAACCACGATTGGGCTGGGAGCTCTTCTCGTCTGAGGAAAGGACTTGCGACCTTCCTCAGCCTTGCTATCCTGTCGTCTGATGGGAAGGCTTTGTGGAGATTGGTGTCTATGATCATGCCTAGATATACCAGTCTTTGAGTAGGAAGCAGAGAAGACTTCTCAAGATTTACCATGATCCCCAGATCTTGACAAAGTCCCAGAAGTTTGTCTCGGTGTCGAAGAAGGGCTGACTCCGAGTCTGCTAGGATCAGCCAATCGTCCAGATAACGGAGGAGATGGATGCCGATCCTGTGTGCCCACGAAGATATTAGGGTGAACACTGGTGAAAACCTGTGGTGCTGTGGAGAGACCGAAACACAGCACCTTGAACTGGTAGATCTTGTTGTCTAGGCTGAATCTTAAGTACTTCCTTGAAGACGGATGGACTGGGATCTGGAAGTAAGCGTCCTTCAGGTCCAGTGTACACATGAATTCTTGCGGTCTCACTGCAAGTCTGACCGTGTCTGCCGTCTCCATGCTGAACGGGGTCTGCTTGACAAACCTGTTCAAAGCTGAGAGGTCGATGACTGGTCTCCAGCCAACAGACGCCTTCTTTACAAGAAAGAGTCGACTGAAGAAGCCTGGGGACCCGTCGACGACCTCTTAGAGAGCGCCCTTCTTCAACATGGTCTCGACTTCTGCCCGCAGGGCTTGCCCCTTGCCGATCCCATGACAAGGGAACTCAACGACACTGGATTCGCTGTCAGGGGAGGTAGAGATGTTGTGAACGGGACGCGATATCCTTGACTGATTACGGAAATCGTCCAGGAATCAGCCCCGAGTTGCTGCCACCTTTTGCGCAACTTTGTAGGCATCCCCCAACTGGTGGACATGCAGGGGGACTGCCAATCCTAGCGTTTGCCGCCTCGGCCACTCCCTCTAGGATTCTTTCCTCCCCTGGAGGACTTTTTGCCTTTCTTGTCCTTGACAGGAAAGGGCTTAGACACCGATGTCTTCGCTGTAGCTGCTGGTTTCGTGGTCTTGGTAGGACGTGGTTGCTGGGTTGCTGGAGGCTTATAGGGCTTCATCAGTACATCAGTACTCACCAGCAGCCAAAGTCAAAGTGAAGGTAGCGCAAACTGTTGAGTGGGCGGGGCCTACCCCACCAACCAGCTGTACATTATTTATCTCTTTAAAAAGTTTTAACAACTGTTTCACTCTAAGCTGAAGTCATACTTCTATTAAATGTTGAAAATTTGTATTATGTATAGGAACATCTTTATAAGCATGTGAGTTATTTGCATGGCAGCAGATTGATCCCAGAGTAAACTGTTAATTGGGGCGGATACTACTGAGGTTCTGCACCAGAGCGGGTGGTCGGGCTTGCCTGGCTGACGTTCTGGAGAGCGACTCATCAGATGATAATGGAACTGAAACCAGACACCTTTTTACCTTTATTATTCACTTTCCCCCTTATATACTCAATGGAAATAAACACCAAAACTTTCTGCAGCAGACTATTTCTGATAGAAAACTTGACATACCATAGTATTTCCCAGTACATTTTCAAGTTGTGCATATCAGAAAGTTTTAGCCATATTAAATCCAATAACACCCCCTGACCTGGGTACAACTACTTTACTTTTCCAAGGGCTACCATAGGACTACATTAACCCTTTTACCAGAAATAGCATGTTCCTTAGCCTGACCTATTGATTATCTATGAATGGAGGGTTCTTGGTATTACCGTACTTATGGTCAGGGAAACTTTCTTAAACTGCTAACCTAAACTGGTACTATTGTAGTTTATTACAGGGTAATATAACCTAGGGAAAAAACAACTTTTTTTTATAGAAAAAGGTACGTTCTCTTCGAAAATAACACTTGTTCCTGTCGGAAATGAAGTTTCAAAAAAAAAAAAAATACAGTATATATATATATATATATATATATATATATATATATATATATATATATATATATATATATATATATCTGAAGATAATGGGGGACCCCCAGTGGGAACTCAGGGTATTGGGTGGGGAAAACATACTGGGGAAATGGTATATAATGGTAAAACAAGCCTTTTCTTCTCTATACATTACCTTCTAGGATGTATAATAACCCAATGAAAAATAATGCTAATTATCGAGCCACTAGCGCAACAAGAACCATTATATTTAGCGTTGCTGTTAGAGTAACATTGTTAATGTTAGCGTGCGCAGCTCAACATTACCGCTTGCCAGTACAAACGAGCTTGATGTTTTTTCGCTGCCCGCGGCGGAACAAGAGCCATTATATTTAAAGATTTTAACAGAAAATATATGTTTTTCTCTATCAAATATCATGATTTAACCGGCTTTCATCTTCTTTTCAACCCCAACAACAACAACCAGTTCGGCTACTTGAAGTTAGGCGAACTGATTGTTCTGTTCGTTTGCGCTTGAAATGGAGGACAAATTCGGTTAAATCACGTTACTTGCTACAGGAAAACATATATTTTCTGTTCGATATGATACCCTGTAGACTTGTAAAACTTTACCCCTAAACTAACCTACCTGGGCCCTAAACTAAAGTGACAACACATTGACACATGCAGAAATGTTGTCCCCACCAAGACTAAATTTAAGCTATAATATTTTTTTAAAAGCAAGTATGGTGCAACAGTTTGACCTCGAAAAATGTTACTTACCGGTACAATACTCTATGACAAATCATGCAATATCTTACGTCACTTTCATTAAGCCATGGTATGTGGGGGAGGGGTTGTTTAGAGTAAGGTCATCTAGATAGGTTTAGGAAGGGTCACTGGTCTGCTCAGGCATAGAAGCAGTTCGGTTCAACTCCAATTTACTTACCATAACCAAACCCTATTATTAACCAAAAACTATGTAGAAGTACTGGTAAAATTTAAATGCTTACATTAGCCTAGTGTCGAAGAGGTCGTAAACTTGGTCATTGAAAACGTTCAATATCAGTATTTAGTAGACAGAAAAGCTTTTCATCTAATTATAAGTCATCAAACTTCTCGTAAAACGTGGTTTGCTTAATGAAAGATTGAGAAACCTTTACTATGATTAGGTATCAGGTGCCACGATGTAAATATTTGTAAACAAACTTCGGTTTCCATTCATTACGTCACGAACTCACGATTACGTTTTTATTCGCGGCTGAGGCTTAAGCTTCACAACGGCGCCTCATCTTGTTTGGTATTTATCAGTAATAGTATTGTAAATGTAATTTATTATAATCTGTGCGCTTCTCTTTATATATGATATCTAATTTCTAATTAATTTTAAATTTTACTATCATTATATCCAGTGCCTTGATATTACACCATGTTTATTTCTGTAAAGTTAACTACTACTCCAGTGGACAAGTTGATATATTTCATATTATCATTACAAAACACGCAGTGCTAAAGAAAATAAGATTTAGAAAAAACTAAAGTTTCTCTCCTAGTGTATTTATTGATGAAGTTACAAAGAAGATAAAGGGTGTTATCAATGTTCCCTGCGGCCATGACCGCCAACGTTTATTAGGCTCCAATATATGTGTTGATTGACTTATACACTATGCAATAGGGTGAGCAAAAATTAGTATTAAATGATGTGTCCACTGATGGGAACAATTATAACTATTAATGACAGGTCTCCCCGATTCGATGGGAAGACGTTTGAGCAAAAGAGGGATAAAAGACGTAAAATAGAACGTAGAGTTAGTCCATAGTATGGTGTTGTCGAGGATAGTTCCACCATTCCTTTCCACTGTACTATATTGCATATATTGCAAGTCTTCCGGTTATTTAACTTCATATCGTGTCTGTCTGTCTGGCATATTCCTTACATATTTTCCTGTCTTCATGCACCTGACAACACAGATTACCAAATAACTCTTCTTCGCTCAAGGGGTTAATTACTGCACAGTAATTATTCAGTGGCTACTTTCCTTATGGTAAGGGTAGAAGAGACCCTTTAACTATGGTCAGCAGCTCGACTAGGAGACAGACACTCCAAAATCAAACCATTCTTCTCTAGTCCTGGATAGTTCCATAGCCTCTGTACCATGGTCTTCCATTGCCTTGGATTAGGGTTCTCTTGCTTGAGAGTGCACCTAGCACACTTATCACCATCATCTCTTCCTACAGAAAAGGCCTCGGTTAGATTTCGCTAGTCGTCTCTATCTTGGGCTGTTAAATTTAATACTTATCCACTCATCATTAAATGCTTGGTGAACTAATCTCTCTTGGGAAGTGCGAAGAGCATGATCAAACCATCTTTATCTACCTCTCACCATGATCTCATTCACACACTGCACCAGAGTAATTTCTCTTAGAGTTTCATTTCTAATAATTCTGCCCGATATTCTTCTGAGGTCTTTGTTCTCAAATGTACAAAATCTATTGGATATATTTTCATTGTCATACCACGACTCTTGTCCCTACAGTAACACCGAGTTCACTATATTGATATATGACTAAAATTTGTATGTAATTTCAGGTGATTTGATTTCCAAATTTTATTTAATCCAGACATACTATTCTATCTTATTTCTTTTCCTCTTGTTTTACAAAGTTTTTACTGTCTATATTTGAAAGATTTATTCTAATGTTGTTACTATTCTTAAAACATTTTAATAGTTCATTTCTTCTGTAATTTATTTATTTCCTTTCTTCGCTAGGCTATTTTCTCTGTTGGAGCCCTTAGCCTTATAGCATCTTGCTTTTCCAACTAGGGTTGTAGCTTAGTAAATAATGATGATAATGATAATAATAATAATAATAATAATAATAATAATAATAATAATAATAATAATAATAGCGCAATTGAATGTGATGTCATAGTTTATGAATACAATTTTGATTTCAAGCTTAAGCAGCCTAAGCCTATGTGGTCCGTTCCATAACCATTGTAATATGTTAGATCTGCGCTGGGTGATATCAATTATAATAAATAAAAATTCAAGGGCGTATATTAAATGACATGTTATATTTATAAATTGAATTCAACAGTATATAACCCAAGTGACAATTGGTTGAACATGGAGGGTTCTTCAGCCTATTTAATTCTTGAAACGAAAACTTGTGTCTTGCACAGCTGAGTCAGTCAGCTGTTCGTGCATACAGTCTGACCGTCTGATTCGAATCAAACAAGTTGAAACAACAACGTGACGCCCTTATGTTTATTTGAAGTGATCTGAATTGTGGAATTTCTGGTGCATTTATAAAGCAGAGTCACATGTATACAATCCCAGCACTGGAAATTTGAACTATTTGTGTTTCCTGGGCCCATTTCTGTTAGTTTCATTTACAAGAATAGCGATGGTAAGTCGTTTTAAACATGTTCATTTTATGGTTGATGTTTGGATAACGTTCTCAGCGAGGAATTTAGATTATCTAGTAATGCTATTGTATAACATTCTCCATAGTATTGCCAATTGTGGACGTAAACTCCAGTACATGAGTACCCTATGTGGGTCAATAACAGAGAGATAAGTTGTCCTAACTACTGTACAGTATATCTCAATTCCTTATATGAATTTTCCCTCGACTGTTATTTCTAAAGCTATTGTTGATATATTTGAAACAGATGATGCACATTATTAGTTAAAGCACTAAACAGGTTATTTATGGTAAATTTGTTTATCAGAACAATATGGGCTAGAATTGACTATTGAAATCTGCTGATTTAAAATCGTTTTGGGAAAACTATAGTCAACCCACCATAACTCGATAAATGGATTTTCGCTAGAAATCATTATAAAAAACGTTCAAAACACCAATAATTACACGACTTATGTTTTTAAAGCCGTAAAAGACATTGTTCTATAATAATAAAAAGCTTACCTTTTATTATTAATGATACATCTTCAATGTAATATTTAGCTAAAAGTAATCCCGTCAATTTCTCTAAATTTTAAATCAATTCATATATTTTTATTCCCGTAAGTTTCTTTAAATTATGAAAATGTGGATACAAAAAATTGTTTGATCACCATTTGTTATGATAAATTTAGTTCTTTATATATATTACAAGTAGGGGTTAGTGGTGTCATTACACATGATGCACAAGGTGTTACTAAAGTTACTAATCTTGTTGAATAACTTTTAACTTTTACCCTACCTCACTGTTCAAACTGCTAGGCTTCTCAGTTGAACATCTGTGCTGAATGGCCTCCCAAGCCCCTGCACATGGCCATATACTCCAAATTCCACCAGTAGTGGTAGGCTGCATTTTAAGAGCCTTCTTTGCGATTAAAATGATTATTTAGTATAGTTTTCATTCATCAGTATATTATTATTTTAATTATGAATCACATTTATTGCAGGGAAGCACCCTAATTTTCCACCGTTCAGGTCCTTTTAGAATCCTTAATCGAACCCTACGTAGGTTAGTTTTCAATTGAATTCTATCATGATCACTCAGGAATTTCCCTTTCAGGAAAATGAGAGGGAGCGGTTTGATGACTGTCAGCTGTGCTGTGAATTATATGATGAAACCAGAAGACCCCGTGTTTTGTTATGTGGCCACAGTTATTGCACAGACTGCATAGAAAAAATACTAAAAAGTGAGTCTCGCTCTTGTCCCATTTGCAATGCACGTATTGCATTCATAACTGTCTCAGACATTCCAATCAATGTAGAATTAGAGAAATGTATATTAAACTTTAGAAGGTTGGAATATAGAAAAGCATCACAGCCACATCCCGCAAACAGAAGCAAGAAACTGCAAAAATTGATCGATCATCACAGATCAAGTGCAGAGGATCTGCTCGATTCTGCTAAAGAATTGAGTGAAGATCTACGAGATTATATTGATTTTTTGGCCACTAACAGGGAAAGACACAAGAAAATTGAAGAAGAATTAAATGAGAGAGTCGAGTGGCACAATGATATTATAGAGAAGATGGCAGCAGAAGAAAATAGTGTGGCTGTAACAAAGCAAAAAGCTGAAATTCAAGTTGAAGTCTTGGAAGCTGCTCTGGCTACGCTGGACAGCGAAGCGAGTAGTAAGGAAACTGCCAGTGCTCTTGGTAAAGTAACAGAGATTTATGGTGAACTTGCTGATTTTGCTGATAAATGCCAAGAAGAGTATCCTGATCCCATAGTTTACGAAGCGCAAAAGGTAAATTTAAGATATTCATTGTTACAGGCAAAACAAAGGTCTTCATTATTTTGTTTGCAAGCTTTTCTTGTCATATATTGTCTCCTTCATTGATGAAAGTAATGGCAAATAATTATTCATATTTGTTCTGGTACGAATACAAACCTTGGTCCTTTACACAAGTGAATGATAACAGCGAAACTGCCATACGAATGTTAAGATTTTATAACAAGTGTAGGTAGTTTGTAGGTGGTTACTGGCTGTGATCAGAGAACCCCTGTACCCCTTGCTTGCTCGCTGAGTAGTCACTTTTGATATTAGTTGTCAGCAAGAGCAGATGATCTTTCTGGCTGGATATTTGGTAGGCCCTTTTTGATAAAATTTCTTTGTTTCTAATGTGCTTGAAACTTCAGTGATGTGAGAATGCCTAATGATATGCCGAAGTGTCCAGGGGGTGTCAGGCAAAAAGTACGGCACCTTCATGAGCCCGAGGGAGATGGATCCTTGTCTTTTGTGCCCCCCCTGGAGAGGACACTCCTGTAGTCTAGCCTCTTCCCTGTGATGTGTGTCGGGAATGGTCTCCCTCTTAATGGGAGGCATACGTCAGGAGGAGTAAAAAGAAGTTCAAGAGGAATCCTTCGGCCTCAGGGTTTTCCTTGATGTCGAAGAAATCCTGACTTCTTTCCCTTACCCCCGGTATGCTTCCCTCCAACCTTTCTCTGTTGGTCTCTTCGTATTTGTACCTGAACATATGCTGAATTTGGAGATACAGTAATTCATATTTTTCTCAACTATACAAACCTGAGTCCTTTTCATACTTTTTTGCCATCACCAACCCTCTAGAAAGTGCCAACTACAATCAAAGTGACAACTCAGTGAGCAAACAAGGGGCCCGAGTTTTCTCGCTCCCAGCTGGGAACCACCGGCCAACTACCTACATCTCGCTATAAAATTTAATTATTCCGTAACTGAAATACAAACCACGCTATTTAATATGGGTAATTACTTTCGGCGTAGCTGAAAGGTGAAAGGACGAGCCATTAGAATTTTAACGAGGGTTTACTACCCCACCGCTAGTTAGCGTGGGGTAGGGAGGGTAGCTTGCTACCCTCCCCCCTCACACACCTGTGTGGTAAGTTCACTTTGCTATCGGCTCGGGTGCTAGACAGACGTGTCCGCTGTCACCCTCACCTACACGACAGCCATTATTAATCTGTGTTTTTTGCTTTTTCTTTTTCTAGAGTGTTGTGAAGTTGGCCTCTACAATGCGGAAGTGCCCTGGGTTGCCTGACCGCCCTTGTGGGACCTTCATGTCGTCAATTGACACCAACCCGCACACCTTATGCCCTTATTGTAGGGGTCAACGGTGTGATAGTGGTAATGTATGTATTGAATGTAGGGAGTGGTCTACCTCCCAGTGGGAGAGGTTTTCCCGGCGCCGGAAAAAGAAGTCCAAATGGGATATTTCTCCTTCAGAGGTTTCTTTGAAGAAGGAAAATCCTAAGGACTCTTCTTCCGTGGCCCAAACCTCCTCCGAAGCTCCCACTCGATCGGCTTCTCGCGAAAGGCCGTCGAGTAGTAGCGTAGGCCGTATTGTTGTTGACCGATCTCGGGGTTTGGGAGAGGGAGTCGCCTCCCATAGCGAGACAGCTCCTCCTCCTCCCCCGTGGGAGAATTTAATTTTTTCAATATTAAACTTACCCGATAATCATGTAGCTGTCAACTCCGTTGCCCGACAGAATTCTATGGAGGGATACGCCAGCTATCACAATACTAGAAGGGGGTGTACTTACCAGCGCCACCTGTGGCCAGGTACTATAGTACTTCTTGTTGACACCTCAATTTTTCCTCTGTCGTGCTTCCGGCAAGACGTTCTGGGATTCGCTTATGTTCTTGGAGTATTTTCACGACTTTGGTGAAGTATTTCTCTTTGATTACGGCTGTCGCTTTACTGGAAACCTTCTTATATTAGCTTAGATAGCTTTTATATAGTCCTGATTTACGGTTAACGATCTTTTGCTTGATTTTGAAACCCCACTTGGCTAACTCTTTGGATTCAAGATGTCTGACATTTCACAAGCCCCCACCCATAGACGATGTAGGTCTTGTAATAGGCGTATTCCGAAGGCCTCGGTAGATCCTCACACCGCTTGTTCTGACTGTAGGGACAGGCCCTGTCAGTTAGAAAATCGATGTGAGGAATGCGCCGGACTTTCGGAACTTGATTTTGTCCGTCTTTTGAAATATTCAACTAAGTTAGAGAGAGGCAGAGTTAGGAGGAGTTCTTCTCACTCTTCACTTTTTTCCTCACCTCATGATCCCCTACCTTTTCCTACCCCTGTAGTGGCTACCCCCGAACCTACTATTTGCCCTCAGCCTGATATGTCTGTTGTGTTGCGTGCTATTCAGGCCTTAGGCGATAAAGTAGAGTCAGTGGTTAGCGATCATAAGTCTCTTATGGCCGAAGTCAAGGAGCTTAAGGTCAAGAGTGCAGTGGGTGGTATTAGTGCCAGTGCTGTGACGAGTGCTAGTGTCAGTGCAGTGCCAAGTGCTAGTGTCAGTGTCAGTGTGGTGCGTGAGGATACTTCTGTGCGCGCCAGTCGTCCTCCCAGTCCGGGACCTCTTGCAAGCTCCCATGCCCAGGGGAGAAGCAATGTCGAAGGGCAAAAGGGTTCGGCAGGCCTTGATCGGCGCACAGAAGTATCCTCGGTGGTTGCGGGCGTGTCTTCCAGAGACCGTCACTCCCACCTGCAGACGATTGAGCCCGTCTTTTACTCGTCCGCTGATCAATTGTCAGGGAAGAAACGCTGGTCTCAGGTCTCTAGACCACTCAAACGCAGAGTCCAGTACGCGAGCGCTCAACCGGGCTGCAGTCATTGGCTCAGCTCTGACTCGCCACAGTCATCAGTCGACTGTACTCCGCCCAAGAGGAGTAAGGTTCTGCCGCAACAGATCTCTGCTGTTCAGGCTTTGCCTCAGCAGACCGTAGTGTCTGCCGACCCCAAGTTGTCTCTTCTGCAGTCCATGCAGTCACAACTTTCGGTCTTGATGCGTGAGTGTCGAGCTGAGAAGGTTGCGCCTCCGCCTCCGCCTGCACTTGCTCCGCCTCCGCTCGCTCCGCCTGCGCTCGCTCCGCCTGACCGCAGTACCACCTGCCAGGCGTACGATGTTGAGCCACGTTCTGAGTTTACTGTTCCCAGTGGTGTTCAGCCTCCGCCTTCCTTAAGGCAACCTCAGCAATGGGATCAGGAGGCTTATACCCCTCTTCCTCCGCTTCCACTTGCTGCTCCACCAGTGATGCAACACTCAGTCGGGGTACAACAACCTCTCCCAACCATGAGTCAGTCTCCTCAGCTCTCGCTGCAGCGAGCTCAACCCTCCTCTCAGCAAGCACCACAACACCTTAGCCTTGCGCCTCAGGAGCCTCAACTGGCGAGACAATTACTTTGTTCTGCGCAGCCTCTATCTCATCGCTCTCCGCTCACACCACAGGAACAGGAACTTACTACTCCGCTTCCGCCAACCTCTCAGCAAGCTCAACCCTTGAGTTCAGCCACTCATGCCAGGAGTCAGCCTCCTCCACCCATGCGCCTACCTTCTGCTCCTGCTTTTGTTCAGCCTTTGCAGTCTGAGCCTCAGGTGTTCCCTCAACAGAGTCTTGAAGAGGAAACCACTAATATTGATGTTCCAGCTCGTACTGACTCTGCTGTTCAGCATACCTTTCCGATCTCTTCGCTACACTCTGGTGATGAGGCGTCTGATGATGAGATGGCACACCTGGATCCCTCATCAGACGTGGATGAATCCAAGTCTTCCCCGCCTTCTATTGACTTTCGTAAGGTCTTGGCTCTGTTTAGGGAGGTATACCCAGACCACTTTGTCTCTGCTATTCCCCGCTCTCCACCATCTGAGTTTTCGCTGGGCATGCAACCAGCTAAGTCTACCTTTACTAAGCTAGTCCTAGCAAGGTCCTCTAAGAGAGCGTTTAGGATCTTAGGGGAGTGGTTGCAGACTAAGCAGCACCTTGGCAAGACTTCGTTCATGTTTCCTCCGACTAAGCTCACTTCTAAAGCGGGCGTTTGGTATGCCACAGGAGAGGAACCAGGCTTGGGAGTACCTGCCTCTGCCCAGGCTGACTTCTCAAGTCTGGTAGACTCGCCTCGTAGAACTGCAATGAGGCGCTCTAAGGTTTGCTGGACCTTCTCAGACCTTGATCACCTTCTGAAGGGTGTTTTTAGAGCATTTGAGATGTTCAACTTCCTAGACTGGTGCCTGGGGGCCCTCAGCAAGAAGACCTCCCCTGCGGACAAGGATTCTGCCATGCTTCTGATGTCCTGCATGGATGAGGCCATTAGAGATGGATCTGGCGAGCTTGCGTCGTTGTTTGTATCAGGGGTTCTTAAGAAAAGGGAACAGCTTTGTTCCTTCCTTTCCTCCAGCATTACACCTTGTCAAAGGTCTCAACTCCTTTTCGCTCCGCTCTCGAAGTTCCTCTTCCCCGAAGAGCTGGTTAAGGAATTGTCTGCTGCCCTGATACAAAAGGACACACATGATCTTGTAGCCTCCTCGGCTCGTAAGACTAAGGTTGCTACCTCAGTCCCTAGGACTTATCGCACCCCAGTAGCTGATACTCCTGCTACGAGGTTCATACCGCCCTTTCGTGGTAGAGCCCCCAGCCGAGGAAGCTCCCGTCCAGACTCTTCCAGGAGCAAGTCTAGGAAAGGTTCCAAGGCCTCTAAAGGAAAAAACTGACTCTCCGCATCTCCAGACAGCAGTAGGAGCCAGACTCAAGAGCTTCTGGCAAGCCTGGGAAAAGAGAGGTGCAGACGCACAGTCTGTCAGTTGGCTGAGGGAGGGTTACAGGATTCCATTCTGCCTCAAACCCCCTCTGACCACATCTCCCATCAACCTCTCTCCCAACTACAAAGAAGAGGACAAGGGGCTGGCGTTGCACCAGGAGGTATCGCTACTTGTGCAGAAGAAGGCAGTGGTTATAGTCCGGGACCATCAATCCCCGGGCTTCTACAACCGTCTCTTTCTGGTGGCCAAGAAGACAGGAGGTTGGAGACCGGTGCTGGACGTCAGCGCGCTCAATGCGTATGTCACCAAGCAGACGTTCACGATGGAGACGACGAAGTCGGTCCTAGCAGCGGTCAGGCAGGAGGACTGGATGGTCTCGTTGGACTTGAAAGATGCCTACTTTCACGTTCCTATTCATCCAGACTCCCAACCTTTCCTGAGATTCGTTTTTGGAAAGGTTGTCTACCAATTCCAAGCCCTGTGTTTTGGCCTAAGCACAGCTCCTATGGTGTTCACGCTTCTGATGAGGAATATAGCAAAATTCCTCCACTTATCGGACATCAGAGCCTCCCTCTACTTAGACGACTGGCTGTTGAGAGCCTCCACGAGTCGTCGCTGTCTGGAGAGTCTCAACTGGACTTTGGACTTAATCAGAGAACTGGGTCTACTAGTCAACATAGAAAAGTCTCAGCTCATTCCCTCCCAATCCATTGTGTACCTGGGAATGGAGATTCGGAGTCAGGATTTTCGGGCTTTTCCATCGGCCCCAAGGATAAGCCAAGCCCTAGATTGCATCATGAGCATGCTGAAGAGGAGCAGTTGCACGGTGAGACAGTGGATGAGTCTCACAGGGACCCTTTCATCACTGGCCCTGTTCGTCGAACTAGGGAGACTCCACCTCCGCCCTCTTCAATTCCATCTTGCAGCTCATTGGGACAAGGGTTTGACTCTCGAAGCAGTCTCTATCCCAGTCACCAAAGAGATGAAGACCACTCTCTTGTGGTGGAAGACCAATCTCCTTCTCAGGGAGGGCCTATCGTTGGCTATTCAGACCCCCAATCTTCATCTCTTCTCAGATGCATCGGACTCGGGCTGGGGTGCGACCTTGAACGGACGGGAATGCTCGGGAACGTGGAACGAAGAACAGGGAACGCTCCACGTCAACTGCAAGGAGCTACTAGCAGTTCATTTAGCCCTGCTGAACTTCAAGTCCCTCCTGCTAGGCAAAGTGGTGGAGGTGAACTCAGACAACACCACAGCCTTGGCTTACATCTCCAAGCAAGGAGGGACCCATTCGAGGAGCCTATACGAGATCGCAAGGGACCTCCTCATTTGGTCAAGAAGTCAAAACCTCACTTTAGTCACGAGGTTCATTCAGGGCAATATGAACGTCTCAGCAGATCGCCTAAGCAGAAGGAATCAGGTCATTCCCACGGAATGGACCCTCCACAAGAGTGTGTGCAACAGACTTTGGACCTTGTGGGGTCAACCTACCATAGATCTGTTTGCCACCTCCATGACCAAGAGACTTCCGCTGTACTGTTCCCCAGTTCCAGACCCTGCAGCAGTTCATGTGGATGCTTTTCTGCTGAACTGGTCCCATCTCGACCTTTACGCATCCCCACCGTTCAAGATAATCAACAAAGTCCTGCAGAAATTCATCTCGCACGAAGGGACACGGCTGACGCTGGTTGCTCCCCTTTGGCCTGCAAGAGAATGGTTCACAGAGGTACTTCAATGGCTAGTCGACATCCCCAGGACTCTACCTCTAAGAGTGGACCTTCTACGTCAACCTCACGTAGACAGGTTACATCCAAACCTCCACGCTCTTCGGCTGACTGCCTTCAGACTGTCGAAAGATTCGCTAGAGCTAGAGGCTTTTCGAAGGAGGCAGCCAGTGCGATTGCCAGAGCTAGAAGGGTTTCCACTCGTAGAGTCTACCAATCTAAGTGGGAAGTCTTCCGGAGCTGGTGTAGAGCCAATTCAGTATCCTCTACCAATACCTCTGTGACCCAAATAGCTGACTTCCTATTACATCTTAGGAATGAGAGATCCCTTTCAGCCCCTACGATTAAAGGGTACAGGAGTATGTTGGCTTCAGTTCTCCGCCACAGAGGTTTGGACCTTTCTTCCAACAAGGACCTTCAAGACATCCTTAAGTCTTTTGAGACTTCTAAAGAGCGTCGTCTATCCACTCCAGGCTGGAACCTAGACGTAGTCTTAAGGTTCCTTATGTCACCTAGGTTCGAACCTCTCCAGTCAGCTTCCTTCAAGGACCTTACCCTAAAGACTCTTTTCCTCGTCTGCCTTGCAACAGCTAAGAGAGTCAGTGAGGTTCATGCCTTCAGCAAGAACATTGGTTTCACGACTGAATCTGCAACATGTTCTTTTCAGATTGGATTCCTAGCAAAGAACGAACTTCCTTCACGTCCTTGGCCTAGATCGTTTGAAATACCTAGCCTCTCCAACATGGTAGGTAACGAACTAGAGAGAGTTCTTTGCCCTGTCAGAGCTCTCAAGTATTATCTTAATAGGTCTAAACCTATTCGAGGACAGTCAGAAGCCTTATGGTGTGCCATCAAGAAACCTTCGAGGCCCATGTCCAAGAATGGGGTTTCGTATTATATAAGGCTTCTGATTAGAGAAGCCCATTCTCACTTAAAGGAGGAAGACCTTGCATTGCTGAAGGTAAGGACCCACGAAGTAAGAGCCGTAGCTACTTCGATGGCCTTTAATAAAAACCGTTCTCTGCAGAGCATAATGGATGCAACCTATTGGAGGAGCAAGTCAGTGTTTGCATCTTTTTATCTTAAAGACGTCCAGTCTCTTTACGAGAACTGCTACACCCTGGGACCATTCGTAGCAGCGAGTGCAGTAGTAGGTGAGGGCTCAGCCACTACATTCCCTTAATCCCATAACCTTTTTTAACCTTTCTCTTGAATGCTTGTATTGTTGTTTTTTATGGTTGTTACGGTAGGCTAAGAAGCCTTCCGCATCCTTTTGATTTGGCGGGTGGTCAATTCATTCTTGAGAAGCGCCTGGGTTAGAGGTTTTGTAGAGGTCCTTTAGTAGGGGTTGCAGCCCTATATACTTTAGCACCTTTGGGTTGATTCAGCCTCCAAGAGGAACGCTGCGCTCAGTAAGGAAGACGAACTTAAAAAAGAGGCAGAGTAACGGTTCAATTCGACTTCCTTACCAGGTACTTATTATTTCATTGTTATTTGAGATAACTGTTATATGAAATATGGGATACTTAGCTATCCTTTAATCTTGTACACTGGTTTTCACCCACCCCCCTGGGTGTGAATCAGCTACATGATTATCGGGTAAGTTTAATATTGAAAAATGTTATTTTTATTAGTAAAATAAATTTTTGAATATACTTACCCGATAATCATGATTTAATCGACCCTCCCTTCCTCACCATAGAGAACCAGTGGACCGAGGAAAAATTGAGGAGGTGTCAACAAGAAGTACTATAGTACCTGGCCACAGGTGGCGCTGGTAAGTACACCCCCTTCTAGTATTGTGATAGCTGGCGTATCCCTCCATAGAATTCTGTCGGGCAACGGAGTTGACAGCTACATGATTATCGGGTAAGTATATTCAAAAATTTATTTTACTAATAAAAATAACATATTTCTCCTAATGTGAATGTGAATAATGATGATCTTTTACAGCTTTGGGCTTCCTTGGGGCTTCAGGGCTCGCCCTCCAAGGAAGCCCTGTTTGACATGATCAGGTTGGGAGCAGCTGTCAAACAGTCACCGGCGGTAGCAGAGGTTGACCCTCTGTCTATTGTCGAGGCTGTTGTGGCAGAGGCTTCCAATGAGAGTGTTCAAACCCCTGCTCCGGTTGTAGCTGAAGGCTTAGCTCCCCCCTCGGAACATCTTTCGGGGGAGGAACTAAGTACAACGGTCTCTCCTGCGGGTGATTCTCCCCCCCGGGGGAGTTCACTGACAGACTCCTCTTCGGAGGACTGCCGATGGTCTGCCTGCTGCTCCCAGAGGACGTATAAGACGTAAGGCTCGCCTTCCTCTTCGTCTCCGAGGTCTACCTTCTCTTCACAAGGGTGTTAGGAGGCGCCTCTTCGGATCTTCATCCTCGCAGTCCACCGCAGAGGAACCTCGTCCTTCAGCGGCCGTTCCTGCTACTTCTTTGGACCTGGACCTCTCCGCAGATCGTTCGCGATCTCCTTCTCCTGCCAGACCTGCTGACCTGCCGTCGCCCTTCCTGGCTGCAGATGCGCTGTGGGCGCCCACCCATCCCGTAATCCAACGGGCACCGGTCCCTTCGGGGCAAAAGGGTTTTCACACATTGTGTGTAAGTCCCTTAAGCGCCAGGTATCCCCTGTGCGCCAACGTTCTCCTGCGCGTCAGCGCGCTACTGCGGGCAAGCGCTCGCCAGTTGTAGACTCGTCTCGCCAGCGCTCACCTGTACGCCCACGATCTCCTGCTCGCCAGCGCACCACTACGCGCCCTCAGCCTGATGCGCACCATGCACGCCTTCAGTCTCCTGCTCGTCAGCGCTCTCCTGTTCGTCAGCAATCTCCTGTGCGCCATCGTTCGCCTGCTCCCCCACGATCTTCGGATCTGGGCTCCAGAGGGAAGACTTCTTCCTCCCCTACTCGCCAGCGCTCTCCACCACACCACCGATCGCCGACGCGCCACCGGATCTCGCCTACTCGCCATCCCTCGCCTACACGCCATCGCCCGGAGTCTCCATCGCGCGCCCACTGCTAGAACTACGGTTCCAGATGAGCGCCTGCGCTAGGGATATTTCCCCTGCGCACGCGCGCCCAACGGCTTCGCCCTTACGGGCCTTTCGGGATCCTGTGGCTACACACCGTCTGAGGAACGCGCCAACACGCCCCTTCACCTTCGCGCCCTGTCGCCTACACGCCCACGAGCTCCTTCTGCGCGCCCTCCCACGCATCAACGCTCGCCTGCGCGCCATCGATAGCGGGCGATCGCCCGCTCCCGATCCAGGCAACAACCTATCGCGCGAACGCCAGTGCGATGCCCAGCGCGATTCACAGCTCGTTCCCACACGAGAGCCTGCAGGACAACGCGTGGTCAGGTCGTACTCATCGCGTTCCCCCACCCGTAAGCGCAGGACAGCGCGCTCAACGGAGGTAGGGAAATCTCCGGACAGGACCAGGAAAGTTTCTTCCACAGCTTCTTTTCAGGCAGACCCTGATGTAGTTTCCACTCCTAGGGATCTTACGATCCCCTTCCCTCCAGAGGGTGTGTCTAACAGCGCTGCTGTCAGTCAGCAGTCCTGGTTTAGGCCCTTGATCAGAGTGGTTGCGCAGGCTTTCAAGCCCTCTTTCTCTGAACTAGGCCTCAAATCAGCGGCAATCTCGGCCCCCTGAAGAGGAAGAGAGGAGTGGACGACGTGGTAACTTCTCCTAGGGCGAAACTGGCTCTTCTCTCCCTCCCCTGTGGACGAGGATTTTCCGTCCTCAGGGGATTCATGTGAGGTGAGGCGTTCTCCCATCGCACCAATGGGAGAAACCCCACCTCGCGCTGAGAAGTCTTCCCGGGTGGAGGTGGAGAAGAGCCCCCCACCATCTTTGTTGGAATCCTGCATCCCTCCCAGGAGGGAGTCGAAGGACTCCAAGACAATTCCGAAATCTTCTTAGAGGATCAGACCAGAGCCAGGATAGCAAGGCTGAGGAAGGTCGCAAGTCCTTTCCTCAGACGAGACGAACTCCCAGCCCAGTCGTGGTTACGTCTCCTCGGCCATCTCTCATCCTTGGCCCGTCTAGTTCCCAACGGTCGTCTCAGAATGAGATCTCTGCAATGGCGACTCAAGTCTTGGTGGAGTCAAGGACACGATTCCCCGGACGTCTTGATCCCTATGGGTCTCGCGGAATGGACGGACCTTCAGTGGTGAGTGGCAGACGAGAACCTACGAAAGGGAGTGGATCTTCTCGTTCTCCCCCTGGATTTGATGCTGTTTTCGGACGCCTCAAAGAAAGGGTGGGGGGCCCACGTTCTGAACCATAGGACCTCAGGCCTGTGGTCAGAATCAGAAAAGTGCCTCCATATAAATCTGCTAGAAATGAAGGCCGTTTTTCTGGCCCTAAAACAGTTCCAACAGCACCTGGCGGGTCACTCTGTGGTGGTGATGAGCGACAACACCATACTAGTGGCTTACATAAACAAGCAGGGAGGTACCTTTTCAGAACAGCTATCCCATCTTGCAGTAGAGATACTGAGATGGACCGAAGTCCACTCGATGCCACTATCGGCTCTCTTCATTGCGGGCAAAAGGAATGTGCTCGCCGACAGTCTGAGCAGAGTGTCTCAGATAGTGAGTACCGAGCTTTGGATTGTCAAGTAGCCAACAAAGTCCTGACTTTGTGGGGTTCCCTGACTGTGGATCTGTTCGCGAAGTGTTGAACTTCAAACTGCCGCTGTACTGCTCCCCAGTTCCGGATCCCAAGGCTCTCTGGGAAGATGCTTTCCAACAACTTTGGGACAACATCGACGTATACGCCTTTCCCCCGTTCTGTCTGATGAGGAGGGTACTCAACAAGACCAGAATATCGGTCAATCTCTCGATGACCCTCATAGCTCCGCTATGGCATCACGCGGAATGGTTTCCGGACCTTCTGCAACTCCTTATGGAGCCTCTGAGAGAAATCCCTCCGCGACACGAGCTACTCAAACAACCACACGCCAACATCTTTCACAAAGCCGTAGCTTCGCTTCGGCTTCACGCCTGGAGACTATCCAGCATCTCCTCGCAGAGAGAGGATTTTCGCAACAAGTTGCGGAAAGGATGTCTGGACACCTGCGAAAGTCATCCGCAGGGGTCTACCAGGCAAAGTGGAGAGTTTTCTGTGGTTGGTGTTGTGGAAGGGGTATCTCTCCACTCGATGCCACTATTCCAGCAATAGCGGAGTTCTTTGTGTACTTGCGAGAAGAAATGCGCCTTTCAGTCTCGGCAGTGAAAGGCTATCGCTCAGCCTTAAGTCTAGCCTTCAGGGTCAAAGGAGTGGACATTTCTTCTTCGCTGGAACTTTCCCTACTCATACGTAGTTTTGAACTTACCTGCCCTCAGTCAGAGGTGAGACCTCCATGGAACGTGGTTCGACTTCTCAGGTCTCTTAAAAGACCTCCCTACGAACCATTACGCCAGGCTTCAGATCGCCACCTGACTTGGAAGACGGTGTTCCTACTAGCTTTGGCGTCAGCCAAGTGAGTTAGTGAACTTCATGGTCTCTCGTATGACATCGCCCATTCAAGGGGATGGGGGCAGGTAACGTTCAACTTCGTTCCTGAGTTTATTGCTAAGACTCAGAATCTGGGAGTGCCGGACCCTCGGTTCGACTCCTTCCGGATTTCGAGTCTTCGTTCCTTAACAGATGACCCAGACCATCTCTTACTGTTCCCAGTAAGGAGTCTGAGGCTATACAGTATCTGAAAAGAACAGCTGCAGTTCGTCCCCAAGTGCAGGCATTGTTTGTTAGCACTGGGAGGTCGAAGAGGAGGGTTACCAAGAACACCATCTCAGCATGGATTCGAAAGACAATACATCTGTCCCTGAATCCTGACCCTCCTCCATCACATCCCCCTAGAGCTCATGATGTCAAGGGTGTAGCTACGTCCCTGGCCTTCAAAAAGAACTTCAGTGACGCAGGTTCTACAAGCAGGGGTATGGAAGCGTCAAACGACCTTCACAGCCCACTACCTGCAAGACGTGACCCACAGGAGGCCCGATACGTTCTCTATCGGCCCTGTGGTGGCTACACAACAGCTGGTTTAAACCTCAGGCTCCTTAATGGACAAGTAGCAGAGGGTTGAGGGCATTGTTACCCGGTTTTAGTCTGCATGAAAGAAAAGGTATGCCTGGCCCTTATTCTTTTCTTCATCCTCCCCTCTCTTGGGGAAAGCAGTATCCTGGGTTCTCTGCACAGCTGACCTCAAACCACTGCAGGTAAACCATGTTCCCTTGTGTTCCTAGTATTAAGTTAATACTGTCGCGTCCCCATACCCTGACGAGGTGGTAGTGGGAGAGTCCTAGCCTCAAGTTTCCATCTAAAGAACTTCAGGTCAACTTCCTAGGACGAATCACATATTCCTTCACACACAGCTTATGTAGGCCGCAGCCCTTGCATAGCAAGGTGCGAGCGAGGTGCAGGGACTCTTTATTATTGAGTGCTGACACACTCAGATAATGAGTCCCCTGGCAAAAGCCAAAAGCCAGTATGGCTGGGACGTATTCCATCCTTCCTAAGGGTTGAGTCACCCATATTAAATAGCGTGGTTTGTATTCCAGTTACGGAACAAATGACAAATTCGGAGATACAGTAATTTGTATTTTTCGTAACTATACAAACCTTAGCTATTTAATCAAACTTGCCCGCCAGCCCTGTCCCCCATGAAGTCCTACCTCTAAGCAAAGTGAACTTACCACACAGGTGTGTGAGGGGGAGGGTAGCAAGCTACCCTCCCTACCCTCTGCTAACTAGCGGTGGGGTAGTAAACCCTCGTTAAAATTCTAATGGCTCGTCCTTTCAGCTACGCCAAAAGTAATTACCCATATTAAATAGCTAAGGTTTGTATAGTTAGGAAAAATAAAAATTATCTCCGAATTTGTCATATTGTTGCATTCCAACTTCGTTGTTATCATTGTCCAATATAAAGGACTCGGGTAAGTAAAGTTAGAAAAAATACGAATTACTGTATTTCCTTTTTCATAAGATGCTACAAATGGTAAGACTATACAGTAATTAGCTAAGCAGTTTTTAGAAAAAAAAAAAAAAAATGAGGATTTTACAACCTATCGTAGCAGAAATTCCTAGTCGACGACTCTACAATGTGATTTTTCACTTTATCACAGTGTGATTTTATAAGTTGGTGTATTATGAAATGTGTTAGGTTAATATCAATTAACTCTACACCAGTTACCCAAATTTTATTATATGTTCATATAAAAAGACCACCGAACTAGTTGCAGTTGCCACTAAAAGGCTTGAAAAACAGCTTATCAAGTGTTTGTGTTCATAAAAACAGTTTGTTCCAACACAAATACAAACCTTCATTCTTTACCATGGATTTAGCCTTAAAAACTTCTATCCGCGGTGTCAACAACCCTCCACTAGTTAGTGGTAGTAGTCGAAGCCCCAGCACTGTTTTACATACGTTTTGGAGTGCTTCATTCTTATTGGGTGTTTCTAGAGGAAAAAAGTGTGTAAAATAAAAAAAATGGTAGTCTTAATGGAATCAGAGTGGACATTCCCCCTGAAATGTCATGCTTTTTTGTCCAAATGCAATTTTTTTTATTTAAAAAATATCAGGGGTAGGGGAAACTAAAATGTAAATTTTTCAGCAACCATATAGCCTGGAACAATGATTTACCACTCAATAAAATTTTTTTCTTCTCTCTATAAGATTAAATGCAAACTGCAAATTAGTACAAAAATGAGGTTATAGTGTCAAAATGTCACCCAAAGTGGGAGTGCCACATGAATTTTGCCTATCAATGACAAATGTGATTAGTGTTGTGGACATGGCAGATTTTGCCTTGATTTAACTCTATTTATGAAGAAAAGAGATGGATGTAACTATTTATTAAGTACAACTTAGAATTAACAAGTAATCTTAGCCTCACAAAACAACAGAAAATGGTGTAGTAATTTTTCACCACTCTTGACGATAATAATGAAGTAACATTCTAAAACCTCTAAAAACTATCTAAGCTTGACATCCACTTGTCTTTTGGAAATGGTAATAGATTAATTACATGCAATTCATGCAAATTGATACAAAAAAGATGTCATGTAGCGTTATCAAACAAAAGCAAATTTGAAACGGTTATCTTTGGCAAAGTTGGTTTTTCTCTAAGAAATGATAAGGAAGAGCCACCCAGGCCGTCAAACACTAAGAAGTCTTTGAACCACAAACAGCCCTTTCCTGGTAAAGGGGCTTAGGGAAGAGGAGGTAAGACAGGAAAATGTGGTCCCTCCTGCTAGGGGAGGGCATTCCTCCTGCCCTACCATTAGGGTATGCCTGATACACAGGTGGCAGAGATGGGAGACCTGCTGTCAAAGTCCTGCAATCAGGGTATCACGTTCTGTTTGCCAGCTCTCACCCTCGTCTGACACATCATCCAGTGATGTTATTTTCCTTTGTGAAGGATCTTGCCCTTTGAGTAGAAGTCTGAACCATGCTGGAGAAGGACACTCCTAGGGTTTGTCAACTGGTCCCCAGTCTTCTTCAGGCGACTCTTTCTTGTAGAGAAGGGTCTGGAGGCAGGAGACCAGTAATAGTAGAATTTGTTTTTCATACCCCGTTCAAGATGGAGACTGCAGAAAAGGTCAGGCAGGCTGTCAAACTGGGGGACTTCATGATCACACTAAATCTAAAAGATACATACTTATAGATCCCAATCCATCTAGCATTAAGGCAGTGTCCAAGGTTCGTTCTGCAAAGAAAGATATACCAATTTCAGGTTTTGTGTTTCACTTTGTCTACAGCTCCTAAAGTTTTCTAAAACAAGGGTGTTTACTCTAGTCGCAATCAGGGCCCATTCCTACGGTATTCAGCTACTTTGGTATCTAGACGACTCTTCTCATACACCGAGACAAGCTCCTTGCATTTTGCTGCGACCTGCAACCATCTCAAAATCTGGTATATCTGAATGCAGTTACACACCCAAATAGTGTTTCCCCCGCTCAAAAGCAGATCAAGAGATTTAAGGTCTTTCCTCTCACAAAGCTTGCTACAAGTCCACCTGTGGAAATGCTTGTTTGGGCACCTTTTTTTCTTTGGAATGTCTGGTCCCCAATAGCTGTCTGGGCATCCCATCTCTTCAGTGGCAGCTGAGGCTGCCTGCGCATTTGATCTCTTCAGTGGTAGCTGAAGACCTTCTGGTCTAGCACAGGGACCTTCCTAACTATCTTGGTAGGGCCAGAGCAAAAGAGAGACCTGAGTTGGTGGGTTCTAGATGCCAACCTTCTTAAAGGGGTAGATCTCTTCTCCCCCAGATTTGATGCTCTTTACTGGTGCATCAAAAGATGGGGGGGGGGGGGGGGGCTTAGGTAATGATCATATGTAATGTGGTCAGTCTCTAGGACATTGTCCTACTTGAAAGGGCAATGTCACTGTCCCTTGCCTCTGCCATTCATGAGGGCCCTTTAAACCTTTAAGGGTGGGGGTCTCATCTGTTGCAGCATGTAGCCTCCTTACAGTGGTTCGATTCTGATCGGCAGCGCCACATACTCCTCCTGGAAATGAGGCCAGCACTCCTAGCCCTTCAGCACTTCCAACAGCTCCTTTCAGCTCACTCTGTAGTGTTGATGAGTGATAACATGACAGTAGTGACATATGTAAACAAACAAGGGGGTACTTTTTTACGGCAGCTTTGCCATCTAGCCGTGGAACGTCTTCTGAAGGAAGAGAACTCTATTTTCCTGTCCACCTAGTTCATTCTAGGCATAAAGAACATTCTGGCTGACAAAGACTCATAGTTGGTTCCAAGTGATCTTTGCATCCCCGGATAGCCAATGTGTTCCCCTGTTCTGCCTACCGAGGAGACTCCTTAACAGGGGAGGTCATCTCACAATCCATTGATGAATCTTATAACACTACTGTAGCAGCAGGCAGAATGGTACCTAGATCTACTTCTGCTGACAGAGGTTCCAAGGGAGCTTCCTACCCTGCATGACCTCCTTCGGCAACTTCACGCAGAGATCTTTCATAAGATAGTAGCATCCCTATGACTTCCTGCCTGTAGGTTATCCAGCTTCTCCTCTCACTGAGGGGTTTTTCGCACGCAGGGGCGAAATGGATGTCTGGGTACCTCAGAAGGTCTTCTATTGCCGTCTACAATACTAGATGGAGAATTTTTTGTGGTTGGTGTCATTTGCGAGTTGTCTCCCCACTCAGAGCTACCATACCCCAGATTGCGGAGTTTTTGTTGCATCTCTGGGGGGGGGGGAAAACTCTGCTCAGTCTCAGTGGTGAAAGGCTATCCCCCAGCCTTAAGCCTTGTCTTTAGACAGAATGGAGTTGCCATTTCCTCCTCGACGGAATTGTCTGTGCTCATATGTAGTTTCGAGCTTACCTGGCCTCAGTCGGAAGTGAAACCACCTCCTTGAAACGCAATGAAGTACTATATTCCCTGAAATAGAACTCCTTATGAACCATTGGGTCAAGCATCAGATAACGGCTTGACACTTAGGATGGTTTTTCTTCTTGCATTTGCCCCTGCAAAGGTTAGTGAGATACATGGTACAGTATCATAAAATATTGCCCATTCAAAGGGATGGCACCAAGTAATACTTAGCTTTGTCCCTAAGTTTATTGCTAAGAATCTAAATCTGGCTATAGTGAACCCTAGGTTCGGGCCTTTCCAGATTTCAAGTCTTTGAGAAGTAACTGATGATCCTAACCAGCTGTTACTATGTCCTGTTAGACCGTTAAGGTGCTATCTCAAGCGTACTTAAAGAGCTCACCCTCATGTGAAGTGTCTGCTTGTAAGTACGGTCAGGGTTAAGAGGAGGATAACCAAAACTGTTTCTTCTTGGATTCAGCAGGTCATTAACTGCACCTTTGATCTTCACTCTGCTCAACAGAGTAGAAGATACAGAGCTCACGTCAGGGGCATAAGTATGTCTCTGGCGTTCAAGTGAAACTTATCTGTTGCGCAAGTACTTCAAGCAGGTGTATGGCAAAGGCAAACCACGTCCACCCACAGGACCTTAAATGTGTTTACTCTGGGACCTGTGGTTTAGTTATATTAGCTCTCTTGCAGGACTAGTTGCAGTTGGTCGAGGGCAGATATTACACTTTTAGTCTGGGGTGAATGTATAGAATGACAGGGCTTTTTTTTTCTATCTGGCCTCCTCCTTCCAACTGCAGGTAGCACCATGTTAGTTTTGTATACCCAAACAAATGTAAACTGCTGAAGTCATGGGATGGAGACCTTTGGGAAGACATAGAAAGAATCGGAATAGATGTCTCAATGAAGATCTTGACTGGGAGGGAGTTGAAATGAATACATGGATGGATTTAGCACAAGGTATGGGGGCTGAAGATGTCTTTTGAGAGCGGTCATGGTCATCAAGTGGCCCAAAGACTAATGGAATAGAGTAGAGAAATATGTGTAAATATAGTTTTGTTATGTCCTCAATCTCCCTGCGGTGGGGAGTTGTTTAAGTATGAGTGTTTGTAAACTCCCTCCTTATACTTACCCGTTAAGTCTCAGTGCTAGTTTCCACTCACTCACCGTAGTTGCTCAGGCTGTCAAACTCTCCAGCATTGACAGGCTGGGAGCTCATGAAGTATCAGGATACTCTTCTCACCCTCTACGAGCTCAGATTTTTATCCTGCGGGTTATGTGTCCAGCCAGTTGAAATTTGGATTTTCACCCACCTTGAGGTGAGTCTCCATAGTAAAGAACAAAGGTATGTATCTTTCTAAACTACAAACCTGAGTTCTTCACACACATGTCTTGCCATCGCCTGCCCCCTAGAAGTCCTGCCTGTAATAAAAAGTGAGAGATCTCATTGGGTGAGTGGGGAGGTTGATCTACCCCCTCACTACCACCACCAACTAACGGAGGGTTGTTGACACCACGTGTGAAAATTTTTATGGCTAAATCCATCTTAAGCTGGAACATGTATCCTTAGTGAAAAACTTAGGTTTGTATAGCTAGGAACCATACAAATTATTTCCAAATTTGTTATGTAGCCAGATGTTCCTGATCAAACTTTGGTAAAGAAGTAGAATTCCAGTAATATTTCCCAAGTTCCTCTTGTGTACTGTATACATTTTTATACAAAATTGATTATTGATCAAATAAAGAATTCTCTTGAAATTCCACTAGGTGGAATATTTTTCTGCTGTTTGTGTGACGAATACCATACTTTAGTTTATTGACATTTCCGTTAACTTGGTAACACTGCATCCAACTTGCAGTGAGATTTTTTTTCAATGTTGTATTCAACAACTGTCTGTATTACTTTGGAACTTGGGCAACAGTCCAAAATATCAACAAAGTACAGTATGAGAAAATAGATAAATATTGCATAAACAACTACAGTATTATATCCTAGCATCGTCTGCTAGGATGCTGTTAGTTGGCATATTTGTGTGTACATGGCATTGGTAAGTCATCAGCTGATCAAAACAAACAGTACGACCATTTCATAATCGGTATTATAAATATCTTGTTATCTTCATTAAAGTGCGGAAGATGAATTTATTTATTACAGTACATATGACTGATAACAGTAGGCTTATATTTTATGTTTGGTGAGCGTTAGTGGTTGCATGTCATTACTTGGGTGTTTGAGGGTTGTCAGACTCCCATATAAAACCTTATCTTAGTGTTAAATTGCAAGGTGATTTTGGGGGGGCTTTTTCAAGGAAAAACGTGGGTCGTATGACACGGGAAATACTGTACAGTATTTCCAAATTCATAATTATTGCTATAAATTTGTAATGCAAATCATATTCTAATGAGCTTTTTACCTTTTTTTCTTCAGTTATTGAAACCTATTGGTGATCTAACCGCAGAGTCGGTTGACTATGAAAATGAAATTCACTCTGCTGCTGGATTCCCAGAGTGTTTCACTTTTTCAGAGAGGATTGGTTCAACACTTATGGAGGAACATTTTCAAGTGAGTACCTGTATAGTGCTAATAGCTAAGTACTTATAGTTTTTGGTAGAAATTCCCAGCCATCCTTCTTAGATGAACCCACATTTTCATACCTCGAAGATGATTCATGAGTCTACCCACAACAATAATGACATAATGAATGAAAACTTTTGTTATTTTGCATGAGCTGTAAGTATTGGTTTTCATTGGGATGTTCTGATTTTTACAAGTGGGAAAAATATTTTTTTTCTTAAATTTGAAAAGTCTAAGTTGAATGACCATGGGATCTTATAGCTCAGAGGTTTTAGTATGTAATGCTTTACTTCAGAAAGGAGAGAAATTTCTTCCTATCGCCAATCAGTTGAGACCATGAAATCTGGGACTTATTAAAGTAACTACTTCGGTACATAGTCTCATAGTTTTTTGGGGAGAATTGGGTACTTATTCCCATCTGTAGATCAGTGATGTTACATTTCCTTTCCTTTTTCTGTATCTTCTCCACTTCTGCCTGTCATTATTAGTAATGTTTTAAGATTTGCAAGTTGATATCATCTGGTATATCACTATTCAAGTCTCAAGTGAACACAATACAGTATAATGCATTGAGAGGATCACCTCTTTGATCTGCCTAAAGTTAACTTTTTATGAATAAAAATATATGCTGTAATGAGACTGCATGTATTTCACAGAGCAATTATTATTAAATATTTAAGTCAACCTGAGCCAACCTTGAAAAACTAATTTATGGTGGACAGTTATACAAAATCATTTTAATAGAAACTAGTTTTAATGGTATTTTAATTATTCCCTTTTAGATAAAATACAAATCCATCCAGACTACCTTAAATTCAATAACCAGATTCCTTTATGCTAAAACCATAAATCTACATTATTGGCTTACTAAATTTTATTGGCATTAGTCAATTCATTGAGTAACCTTGGTGGGGCTATGATACCAGCAAAGGGCTTTTGTAATTTTGTTTACAACATGGGATTTTTCTGACCGATTTGTTTCATACATATTGAATATTGCATGACTGATTTAGTTTGTATTCATTGAAGTTTTTTATAGGTTAACAATTGGGTGTAAAGATTTTATTTTTGCAAATGATTATTTATGAATTACTGGTTCTTTTAAACCTGAAAAACCTTGTTTGAAGCCAAATCTAAATGTATCTGATTTTGTATTTGATAAGAATACATAAAGACATACAGTAACTAAATTATGGTGAAGCTGAATAGGAAGATATTCAAATCCACACCATTCTTGGTCATTCTGGGAGCATTGAATATTCAATTAAAGACATTCAGATGTTTTTGGAACTGTACAAGCAAAGTTATGACCCAATTGGTACCCTGGCTTTTTATATTATGCCTATAACCTAAATGTATATACTGTAGTTGTCTTCACAAATTAAATTGTGTACTGTATAACCTTCCTTTGTTCCTACGTGGCATACAAACCCTTGTCCTTTAATTATGGAGTTTACTTTTGCACAAGGTGGAGTCTGTCATTGAAATGGATAATGAGCAGCGAAACATCTGGAGAGGGTGCAGGGGAGAAGCCCCCTCCCCCCTCCCAGTTAGCTCATCACTCCCTTTTTCTTCAACCAGTGTGGCATACGGACATACTGCAACGCTTAACAAAATTGTTGATTCTTTCGCTTCATCAGTGTGGTTATTGTTAGTAATGAAATGGAAACAAGAACTATGTGTTGTTTTGGGGGAAGGGCAGATGCTGCAACTACTTCATGGCAAAGGTGGCTGTGGATCTGCACTCCCTGCATGCTTCGTGTTGAGGGCATGTTTATTCGCAAATATTCTCTTGCGAAGTGTCGATTGTGGCCTCTGGTGCAATGGCAGGCATATTCCCTGAAGGAGAAGAAGTGTCTGAGGCATTTGTTGGAGTCAGACTGGGCAATGTCAAAGAAGACACCGGCAATAGCCTCTGCCACTGCTCTGGGTGTGTTTGCTGCTGCTGCCCCCGGATCGATCCTCGGGGAGTACACTGCAGGGTCAGCAGAGTGAGGATTGTCATTGGCATCCTTTTCAGGCATTGTTGGTGCGGTGGGAACTCTTGAGTGTTCGCTGCTCCAATTTGGAGGCTGAAGGATCTTCATGGCTGACTCTGCTGGCTGTTGATACCGAGTTTGATTGAGTAAAGGTTTGGCTTCCTTAGGGTTTTCAGATAGCACCTTCATGGCAGTTTGGAGAGAGGTGGTAGCCAAGGATACCTCTTCCCTAGTACCTCCTGTGCAGGTATGTGATCTTGTGGCTCCTGTGGCATCAGGTGTGAAGGGCGTGGTAGATGCCTGTTGTCAGGGACTTCAATGGCCGGTACGTCAGGTGTAGTTGCCCCTGCCCCAGCTGATAAGGGGCTGATGTTGGAGACCGAGGACTCTGGGCCCAGTAAGAAAGGTAAGGGCAAGGGGAAGTGTGCAAACCCGGATCACTGACGCTGTGCCAGTACTCTCCACCCTTCCTGTGTCCATCGTCCCAATCCTCTTACCAGGAGGTCCGAGGTCGGTTCCTCCTCCTTCAGTGTCAGTAATTTTGCCTCCGGCCCCTCATGTTGAGGGGTCGTGGGACCTTCTGAGTGTGCCTTCCCCTTTACCCTTTACCTGACAGTGAGCCCCCAGTGTTTGGTTTCTCCTACCTGGGGGAGTGACGTCATTAGCAGTTGCTCAGACCTTAACTGCTTTGCTTGCAAAGCCAGCAGTGAAAGCGAGGAAGAGGAAGAAGCGTACATGTTCTGCCCAATCCTTCTTGACGTCCTCTGACTCCGATTCAGACTCTTCTCAGATGCAGAAGAGGTCGAAGAAGTATAGGAAGGCCTGCCATAGTTGCAGGACAGGGCTCCCCGGGACTCCACTTCACTTTCAGTTAGGGTGGATGGTACCCATGTGGTTCCCAGGGCTGGGTCCTAGTGTCACGGTGTCTAAACTCATAGTTTGGGTCCCAGTTGAGACTTAGCCAACAGCGTACGGGACTGTACACAGTATGTAAAAAAGTTGATGGAGGAGCTACATGACCTCCATTTCCCTTCTTGGATGTTGGATGACAGCTCCTCCCACTTTCGTAGACTGGAGCGCAAAAGAAAGGGTGTTGCCATGACGTCATACTGAATTGCATATGTGGCTTAATAGAGCTGTGGTTTACCCTCTGCCCCAAACTGTGGCACCAAAGTGCCTTGCTGTCTACTTGTGGGTCACGTACCAGGAGATCTCTCGTACCTGTAAGCTTGCCGGGGTTTTCACCAGCCCCCGACTACATAACTGGTTCGGTCTTGGCAATGAAACTTTCGTATTCGCGAGGGTAGTAGATTCTCCGGAGCATGTTGCCTCACCTTTGCCTGTGCTCAGGTGCAGGATGTCTTGGGAACTCTGGACTGCTGTGCGAAGCCTAAGGACGGTGATTACCCTGAATGTGAGAGTTTCTTTGTGAAGGTTCTTGCTATCATTCATTAGTGCAATGGCCTAGGAGAGGCAGTGGGGCCTCCATCTTTGATCAGAATTTCTGTGCCCCTCGAGGATTAAATTCCTCATTGGAGTTGCCCTGGTCAGATCCTGTGGACTTGGCTTTGGAGCGGGTAGATGATCAGATTTGTGGATCTGAGAATTCTCTCCATTTTGGCAGGTTAAACTGGTCTTGCCTCCCATACTTTCTTGTCAGCTGAGATTCTATACACCGGAGAATGCTACGTCTGCACCTCTACAGGTGGAGATCCATCAGTTTGCCCTCTGACGGGGGCCTCCCGCTGTAGAGATTCAAGGTGGAAGGTACCTCCTTCTCAGACTCTTGAGTTGGCAGGCACGGAGGCTTCAGCCTTCATCTCTCCATGCTGCGTCCTGGGTCGACCAGTGATTGGGTGCAGTGACGTACTTCGCAAGGTTAATTACGTTATTAACCCTGGAGGCTTTGGAGAAGGTACAAGAGCCTTGTGTTGTCTGGGGGGATTGGTCATCTTCCTGGCTAACCAGATAACAAACCTGTGAGCTAACTGGATTTTGAGGAGTGGCTGCTCTAGTCTCCCACTTCTCTAAGCAGGTTAGCTCTCTGGTAGTGTTGGCCGGAGAGTCATGTGCAGGCAGCGTTGGAGTCACGAAGGACTGATCCACTGAGCTGTTGCCTTCATGTGTTCAGGCCCATTGAAAAGAATAGGGGCCAAATCCTCGAATTCAGCTAGACCTGCAAGCTTGGGATTGTGGAAGGGCCTTATACCCACTTTGAGACCCTGTTATGTAATGCCCGTGAACTCCTCTCAAAAGAGCCTGGGCATGCTCAGCCTTTTCAACCACTTTAGTCTGCTCTCTTCAGGAAGGGTGGAGATAGGTAGAGGGGAGGGAGAGAGAAACACTGAGATTGGTGTTCACCCTCTCCTGCTGCCGAAAGTAAAGGGTTACTTGTCTCTCCTCTGAGCAATGTGGCAGAAACATGGGGCCAAGTTTTGGGTAGTGAGTGTCTTTCAGATAGACGCAGAAGTGATGTAGCGGAAGAACACACTGGAAGTCATTCGAGATGGATCTCCGGGCTTCTGCAGTTGACTCTTTTTGGTGGAAAAGGCCTTGGGGTTGCTGAAGACTGGTCATCGACCTTTCTCCGCTGAAAAAAGTTTGTGCTTTTGTGCATCAAATAATCCAGGATGGAAACAGTGTCTTCTGTACTGTCTTCCACCAGAGTAAGTACCCCCTCTTCATCCTCTGCGGTACACTGTACCAGTTCAAGAATCTGTGCATCGGGCTGTGTACGGACAGTTCCTCAGTGTTCACTTTCGTGTTCACCATGGTAGCTGCATAAGCCAACTCTCAAGGTTTACATCTCCTGATGTATCGCGATGATTAGTTGATCCTGGCCTCCTTGGAGAGGCAGTTGCTTCAGGATCAAAATTGGATTCTTGCATTATACCATGATCTGGGGATTGTAGTAAACTTAGAGAAATTGAATCTCATACCCAAGCAGAGGTTGACATACTTAGGCATGCTGATAAATTCGGCAGCAGCAAGAGTCTTCCCCATGGACGATCGTGTCAGAAACCTCAGAGAGGTTGCGCAACCCTTTCTGTCCAAGACAGCTGTTTCAGCATGGCATTAGCATTGTTTTCTTTGCCATCTGTCCTTATTTGAGAAACTTGTTCCCTATGGGTGACTCTCAGAGATCGCTTCACTGGTGTCTGAAAGATCATTGGGTAGCCAACAGGGATAACCTGTTCCATACTATGCCAGTATCACAAGAGGTCTGGGATGGTGTAACCTGGTGGCTCAACATGAACAACCTCTCCAGAGAAGTCCCACTCGACTTCTCACCCGCAGATTTACACCTATTCTTGGATGCATCAAAGGTGGGGTGGGGAGCATACCTGGACAACCTGGTTGCCTCCGGAATATGGTTTGAGGAGGAGAAAGCTTTACACATCAATGTCCTTGAGATGCAAGCAGCCTTCAGATGCTTGCAAGCATTCCAAATGTGTTTGAGGAGTGATAGTACCCCCTGTAGTGGCTTACGTCAACAATCAGGGAGGCACGGTCTTGCGGCCACTCTGCAAGTGAATGGAGTGGATGCCCATCTAGGTGGTGTTTTATGCCATAGAGTTGTCAGTAAGATACAGTTTAGGCAAGGGGAATGTACTAGTGGACAAATACAGCCATCAGGGACAGGTTGTAGGAAGTGGTCTTTACACCCTTCAGTTGTGGAAAGACTTATTGCTATTTGAAATGGACCACACACAATCAGACCGCAGTGTAGGAGACTTTTTATTAGTGCTGGGAGGTCTAAGAAAGAGGTGTCAAGGAATATGGTCTTTTTCAATATTAATCTTACCCGATGATCATGTAGCTGTCAACTCCGTTGCCCGACAGAAATCTAAGGTCGGGATACGCCAGCGATCGCTATACAGGTGGGGGTGTACACAACAGCGCCATCTGTGAGCAGGTACTCAAGTACTTCTTGTCAACAAGAACTCAATTTTTCCTCTGTCGTGCCACCGGCAAGACCTACTTGGATACGCTGTTGATTCTGGAGTTGTTTCTCACGATTTTGGTGATGTATTCGCTCTAGATTTTAGCCTTCGCTATTCAGGAAGCTTTATCATTAGCTTAGCAAGCTTTTGGATTTAATTTGGATTAATTGTTAACGAACTTTGCTAGTTTTTGGAATCCCCCCTTGACTATTTCTACAATTCAAGATGTCTGACCAGTCTCAAGTCCCTAAGTACAGGCAGTGTAGTGTTAGGGCTTGTACTAGGCGTCTTCCGAAGGCCTCCATAGATCCTCACACCGTTTGTTCCAATTGTAGGGGTAAATCCTGTCAATTGGAAGATCGGTGTGAGGAATGCGCTGGGCTTTCGGAATTCGATTTTAACGAATTCCTTAAAAATGCACGTAGGCTAGAGAAGGATAGGATCAGGAGGAGTTCTTCTCGCTCTGTTGATTTTTCCTCTCCCCATGCCCCTCAACCTTTTCCTTCCCCTGTAGTGGTGACTCCCGACCCTGCTACTAGTGCTCAGCCATCCATGGCGGATATGATGCGTGCCATTCAGGCTCTTGGTGACAGAGTGGAGTCATTGGCTAATGACCGTAATCAGCTTTTGGCAGATGTCAAAGAGCTGAAAGAGAAAAGTGCAGTGGGAAGTGTTAGTGCAAGTGAGGTGAAAAGTGTCAGTGTCAGTGTTGCGCATGAGGGTACATCTGTTCGTGCCAGTCGTCCTCCCAGTCCGGGACCTCTTGTAAGCTCCCAAGCCCAGGGGAGAAGCAATGTCGAAGGACCAAAGGGTTCGGCAGGCCTTGATCAGCGTACGGATGTACCCTCAGTGGTTGCGGACGTTTCTGTCAGAGATCGTCCCATCCACATACAGACGAATGAGCCCTATCATCCCTCGTCTGTGGAAGAAGTTTCAAGGAGGAAACGATGGACCAAGGTCTCACGACCTCTCAAGCGTAAGGTCCCTTCCGAGCGAGTCCAACGGCCCAGGTGTAGCCACTGGGTCAGTTCGGACTCGCCGCAGTCTTCCGAAGACTGCACACCTCCCAAGAGAGGTAGAGTGGTTCCACAACAGGCTACTGCTCCGGCTGTTGCTGCTCCAACCACGGTAGACCCTAAGTGGTCCATGCTGCAGACTATGCAGTCTCAGCTTGCTGCGTTCATGCAAGAGTATCATGCTGAGAAGGTTGACACTGCCCCTGTTAACCTACAACCTGCCGCGGTTGTGCGCTCAGCAGATACTGCGGCTGCCTGCTCCCACACTCCACCTGTGAGAGCTCCTCCACCGATGCGCAGTCCACCCTGCCAGACGCATGTTCTTGCTGCACCATCCGTTGACATGCGTGAGCTACCGCATCAGCAGTGGGAAGGTGCGGTAGAGCTGCCGTGTTCTGACACTATGCGGCATGCTCCGCAACCCATGCGGCATGCTCCGCATCCCATACGGCATGCTCCGCAACCCACGGCAGTCCCTCCCACGCACCAGCACTCTGCTTTTGTTGTTGCCAGCTCGCAGACTGACCAGCAGCGGCATGATGTTGGATCCGCAGCAGCTACGCATGCACCCGTGCTGCCGGATTCAGCCGTTCAGCTTTCTGCTCCGCCTTTGCCACTTCCTACTCAGCTTTCGGATGATGGAGTATCGGATGACGAAGATGCACATTTGGATGAACCGCACTCCGACTTAGAAGGGCCCAAGTCTACGCCTCCCTCCTTAGACTTTCGTAAAGTCCTTGCCTTGTTCAGGGACTTGTATCCAGAACAGTTTGTGTCTGCAACCCCTCGCTCTCCTCCCTCCGAGTTTGCTCTGGGCATGCAGTCTGCTGCTCCTGCCTTCACCAAGCTTGTCCTCGCACGCTCATCCAAGAGAGCTTTGAGGGTTATGGGAGAGTGGTTGCAGTCCAAGAAGCAACTGGGAAAGACTGCTTTCATCTTTCCGCCTACCAAGCTTGCTTCCAAATCTAGCGTCTGGTATGCCACGGGAGAGGAACCCGGCTTGGGAGTTCCTGCCTCTGCCCAGGGCGACTTCTCAAGTCTGGTTGACTCTCCCCGCAGGCTGGCTATGAGACGATCGAAGATTTGCTGGTCCTTTTCTGACATGGATCATCTGTTGAAGGGAGTCTTTCGTGCTTTTGAGATCTTCAACTTCCTCGATTGGTGTTTGGGAGCGTTAAGCAGAAAGACTTCCCCTTCGGATAAGGACTCTGCCATGCTGATCATGTCTTGCATGGACAAAGCCATTCGGGATGGGTCTGGTGAACTTGCGGCTTCGTACACGTCGGGAGTGCTTAAGAAGAGAGAACATCTTTGCTCCTTCTTGTCGTCTGGGATCACTCCTTGCCAGAAGTCGGAGTTGTTGTTTGCTCCTCTCTCCAAGTGTCTGTTTCCGGAGGAGCTGATCAAGGGGATGGCTGCCTCGCTGATCCAGAAGGATACCCATGATCTGATGGCTTCTTCCGCACGTAAGGCTAAAGCTTTACCTTCCGTGCCTAGACCTTTCCGTCCTGCAGCAGTGGACACACCAGCAACTAGGTTCATCCCGCCCTTTCGTGGCAGAACCTCCAGCAGAGGAGGTACCCGTGCCGACAGTCACCGTGGCAAATCCAAGAAGGGTTCCAAGTCCGCAAAAGGCAGGATCTGACTGCCTTCCTCTCCAGACAGCAGTGGGAGCCAGGCTCAAGTTCTTCTGGCAAGCTTGGGAGAGCAGAGGTGCAGACGCTCAGTCTGTGAAGTGGCTAAGGGAGGGGTACAGAATTCCGTTCTGCCGCAGTCCCCCTCTAGCAACATCTCCCATCAACCTCTCTCCCAACTACAAGGAGAAGGACAAGAGGCTAGCGTTGCAACAAGAGGTGTCGCTCTTGCTACAAAAGGGAGCGGTAGTCATAGTCCGGGACCATCAATCCCCGGGCTTCTTCAACCGTCTCTTCCTGGTAGCGAAGAAGACAGGAGGTTGGAGACCGGTGCTGGACGTCAGTGCTCTCAATGCTTTTGTCACCAAGCAGACGTTCACGATGGAGACGACGAAGTCGGTCCTAGCAGCGGTCAGGAAGGAGGACTGGATGGTCTCGTTAGACCTGAAAGACGCGTACTTTCACGTCCCCATCCATCCAGACTCCCAACCTTTCCTAAGGTTCGTCTTTGGAAAGGTTGTGTACCAGTTCCAAGCCCTGTGCTTTGGCCTAAGCACGGCACCTCTTGTGTTTACCAAACTGATGAGGAATATTGCCAAATTCCTTCACTTGGCAGACATCAGAGCCTCCCTCTATTTGGACGACTGGCTTTTAAGAGCTCCGTCAAGTCGTCGCTGTCTGGAGAATCTCAGATGGACTATGGATCTGACCAAGGAATTGGGCCTCCTGGTCAATATAGAGAAGTCCCAACTCGTCCCATCCCAGACCATTGTCTATCTAGGTATGGAGATTCAGAGTCGAGCTTTTCGGGCTTTTCCGTCGGCCCCAAGGATCAATCAAGCCCTAGAATGCATCCAGAGCATGCTGAGAAGGAACCGATGTTCTGTCAGGCAGTGGATGAGTCTAACAGGGACACTTTCATCGCTGGCCCAGTTCATCGAGTTAGGGAGACTCCACCTCCGCCCCCTTCAGTTTCATCTAGCTGCTCACTGGAGAAAGGACATGACGCTAGAGGCGGTCTCAGTGCCTGTTTCCGAAGAGATGAGGTCTACACTGACGTGGTGGAAGAACAGCATTCTTCTCAAGGAAGGTCTACCATTGGCTGTTCAGACCCCCGACCACCGTCTCTTCTCGGACGCATCGGACACGGGCTGGGGTGCGACACTGGACGGACAGGAATGCTCTGGCACGTGGAATCAGGAGCAAAGGACACTTCACATCAACTGCAAGGAGCTTTTGGCAGTTCATCTGGCCTTGATAACCTTCAAGTCCCTCCAGCTAAGCAAGGTGGTGGAGGTGAACTCCGACAACACCACAGCCTTGGCTTACATCGCCAAGCAAGGAGGGACTCATTCGAGGAAGTTGTTCGAGATCGCAAGGGACCTCCTCATTTGGTCAAAAGATCGAAAGCTTTCGCTGGTAACGAGGTTCATTCAGGGCGACATGAATGTCATGGCAGATCGCCTCAGCCGGAAGGGTCAGGTCATCCCCACAGAGTGGACCCTTCACAAGAATGTTTGCAGCAGACTATGGGCCCTGTGGGGTCAGCCCACCATAGATCTATTCGCTACCTCGATGACCAAGAGGCTCCCGATGTATTGTTCTCCGATTCCAGACCCAGCAGCAGTTCACGTGGATGCCTTTCTGCTGGATTGGTCCCATCTAGACCTGTATGCGTTCCCTCCGTTCAAGATTGTCAACAGGGTACTTCAGAAGTTCGCCTCTCACGAAGGGACACGGTTGACGTTGGTTGCTCCCCTCTGGCCTGCGAGAGAGTGGTTCACCGAGGTACTACAATGGCTAGTGGACGTTCCCAGGACTCTTCCTCTAAGAGTGGACCTTCTGCGTCAGCCTCACGTAAAGAAGGTACACCCAAGCCTCCACGCTCTTCGTCTGACTGCCTTCAGACTATCGAAAGACTCTCAAGAGCTAGAGGCTTTTCGAAGGAGGCAGCCAGAGCGATTGCTAGAGCAAGGAGGACATCCACTCTCAGAGTCTATCAGTCAAAATGGGAAGTCTTCCGAAGCTGGTGCAAGGCGAATGCAGTTTCCTCAACCAGTACCTCTGTAACACAGATAGCTGACTTTCTGTTGCATCTAAGGAATGTAAGATCCCTTTCAGCTCCTACGATCAAGGGCTACAGAAGTATGTTGGCAGCGGTCTTCCGCCACAGAGGCTTGGATCTTTCCTCCAACAAAGATCTACAGGACCTCCTTAGGTCTTTTGAGACCTCAAAGGAACGTCGGTTGTCCACACCAGGCTGGAACCTAGACGTGGTTTTAAGGTTCCTGATGTCATCAAGATTCGAACCGCTTCAATCAGCCTCTTTTAAGGATCTCACATTAAAGACTCTTTTCCTCGTTTGCTTAGCAACAGCTAAAAGAGTCAGTGAGATCCACGCCTTCAGCAGGAACGTAGGTTTTACATCTGAAACGGCTACATGTTCCTTGCAGCTCGGTTTCTTGGCTAAAAACGAGCTTCCTTCTCGTCCTTGGCCCAAGTCGTTCGAGATCCCAAGCCTGTCCAACTTGGTGGGGAACGAACTAGAGAGAGTACTTTGCCCAGTAAGAGCTCTTAAGTACTATTTAAGACGGACAAAGCCATTACGAGGACGATCAGAAGCTTTATGGTGTTCTATCAAGAAGCCTGCTTTACCGATGTCTAAGAACGCAGTTTCTTACTACATCAGGCTTCTGATTAGAGAGGCACATTCTCATCTGAAGGAAGAAGACCTTGCTTTGCTGAAGGTAAGGACTCATGAAGTTAGGGCTGTCGCTACTTCAGTGGCCTTCAAACAGAACCGTTCTCTGCAGAGTGTTATGGATGCAACCTATTGGAGAAGCAAGTCAGTGTTCGCATCATTCTATCTCAAAGATGTCCAGTCTCTTTACGAGAACTGCTACACCCTGGGACCATTCGTAGCAGCGAGTGCAGTAGTAGGTGAGGGCTCAGCCACTACATTCCCATAATCCCATAACCTTTTTTAATCTTTCTCTTGAAATACTTTTTATTGTTGTTTTTTTGGGTTGTACGGAAGGCTAAGAAGCCTTCCGCATCCTGGTTGATTTGGCGGGTGGTCAAATTCTTTCTTGAGAAGCGCCTAGATTAGAGGTTGTGATGAGGTCCTTTAGTATGGGTTGCAGCCCTTCATACTTCAGCACCTAGGAGTCGTTCAGCATCCTAAGAGGACCGCTAGGCTCAGTAAGGAAGACGTACTTAAAAAAGGCAGAGTAATAGTTCAAGTCGACTTCCTTACCAGGTACTTATTTATTTTATGTTTGTTATTTTGAATAACTGCTAAAATGAAATACGGGATACTTAGCTTCTAATGTTAACATGTATACTGGTCTCCACCCACCACCCTGGGTGTGAATCAGCTACATGATCATCGGGTAAGATTAATATTGAAAAATGTTATTTTCATTAGTAAAATAAATTTTTGAATATACTTACCCGATGATCATGAATTTAAGGACCCTCCCTTCCTCCCCATAGAGAACCAGTGGACCGAGGAGAAAATTGAGTTCTTGTTGACAAGAAGTACTTGAGTACCTGCTCACAGATGGCGCTGTTGTGTACACCCCCACCTGTATAGCGATCGCTGGTGTATCCCGACCTTAGATTTCTGTCGGGCAACGGGTAAGTATATTCAAAAATTTATTTTACTAATGAAAATAACATTTTTCTGGCTTCTTGAGACAATCCGTAGTGCTTTCACCTCGGCTGACAAGTGTCGAGGTGTCTCACCAGCCAAGACCAGAGGTATTGCTGCTACTCTTACTTTTAAAAGAAACTTGTCGGTGTGCCAAGTGTTGAAGGCAGGTGTCTGGAAAAGGATGACAACCTTCATGGCCTTCTACCAGCAAGAATGTACCTACAAGTTCCTTGACACCCAAGGATGTTTAATACCTGGAGATGCCACTGGTCACTTTTCCCATACAATTCTGCGAAGCCACTTTGACAGCAGACACCTGCAGAGTAGGGCAGAAAAGACCCAATCCTTTGCCCGTCTCATGACCGTCATAGCCTTACCTTTAAAAATTCTGACCTTATCATCTTTTTATCATAAGGAAATTAAAATTCTATATTAACAGAGATATATTTGCAAAATATTTTATCAATACAGCATACAGAAAACAAGTACTGTACAAATTCATTTAAGAAACGAAGACATGATAGAAACACTCAACTAGGGTAAGGGAATCTAGAACCTTATCCTATTAAACTGCTACAAGCAACAATTATCAGAATATAAGATGTGTAGATATACTGTATCCATAAAAGGGAATTTAACTAGTGCCCACTGAAATTAATTTGTCAATTCCTGAGGCATTAAAGCCGAGGAGAGAAGCTTATCCTACGAAACAGCTTGTACAGCTACAGTTATAAGATTAATATAAGATGTGCAGATGCACTGGTAAAAGGAAAATTATCTACTGGCCTTCGAAACGAATCGGTCAACTCCCGAAGCAATACAATCGGGTAGGACATAAGTTTATCCTTGAAACAGCTATAAACCAAGGAGTTTTAATACAAACCCTCCTTGCTACTAACAATAATTATCAGATGAATATAAGACATGAAGATATACTCATAAAAGGAATTTAATTACTGGCCACTAAAATGAATCAGCTTATTATAAGTTTGGCAAATTTGCATTTTATTTTGGGCTAGCAATTTCACTGTAAAATGCACGGCAGCATACGTATATCTGACCTGGAGATACTTTTCAGCCCCTGCATATAAAAATGATGAAAAGTGAATTATTATAAAGGGTTTGTTTAATTATTCATGTGACTGTTTTCTGTCTTCATGGTTTAAAAATGTGCAAAAGTTATAGCCTACCGAATACTGTACATATCGATGAAATGTAACATGATATTTTAATTATAAAATAAATTTTTGAATATACTTACCCGGTGAATATATATAGCTGCAACTCTGTTGCTCGACAGACAAAAAACAGTAAAAACTCGCCAGCGATCGCTATACAGGTTGCGGGTGTGCCCACCAGCGCCAACTGTCGGCCAGATACCATACTCGATGTAAACAAAAACTTAATTTCTTCTCATCCCACTGCGTCTCTATTGGGGAGGAAGGGAGGGTCGTTTAATTTATATATTCACCGGGTAAGTATATTCAAAAATTTATTTTATAATTAAAATATCATTTTTAAATATTTAACTTAGCCGGTGAATATATATAGCTGATTCACACCCAGGGTGGTGGGTAGAGACCAGTTAAATATGTTTACATCGTATAAGCTAAGAGTTTTTATTTCATTTTGGAAGTTATCAAAATAACAAAAACAAAATAAATAGGTACCTGGTAAGGAAGTCGACTTAGACGATTACTCTGCCTTGTAAGTACGTCTTCCTTACGAAGCCTCGCGATCCTCTTAGGATGCTGACAGACCCCTAGGAGCTGAAGTATCAAGGGCTGCAACCCATACAACAGGACCTCATCAAACCCCTAATCTGGGCGCTCTCAAGAAATGACTTTGACCACCCGCCAAATCAACCAGGATGTGAAAGGCTTCTTAGCCTTCCGGACAACCCATAAAAAACAACATTAAAAACATTTCAAGAGACAGATTAAAAGGATATGGAATTAGGGAATTGTAGTGGTTGAGCCCTCACCCACTACTGCACTCGCTGCTACGAATGGTCCCAGTGTGTAGCAGTTCTCGTAAAGAGACTGGACATCTTTCAAGTAAAATGACACGAACACTGACTTGCTTCTCCAATAGGTTGCGTCCATTATACTTTGCAGAGATCTATTTTGCTTAAAGGCCACGGAAGTTGCTACAGCTCTAACTTCGTGCGTCTTAACCTTAAGCAAAGCTCGGTCTTCGTCACTCAGATGTGAATGAGCTTCTCGTATTAACAATCTGATAAAGTATGACAAAGCATTCTTTGACATAGGCAAGGATGGTTTCTTAACTGAACACCATAAAGCTTCAGATTGGCCTCGTAAAGGTTTAGTATGATCTAAATAGAACTTAAGAGCTCTAACAGGGCATAAGACTCTTTCTAGTTCATTGCCTACGATCTCCGATAAGCTGGGAATATCGAAAGATTTAGGCCAAGGCCGAGAAGGTAGCTCATTTTTGGCTAGAAAACCAAGTTGCAGCGAACAAGTAGCTTTTTCCGACGAAAATCCGATGTTCTTGCTGAAGGCATGAATCTCACTGACTTTTAGCCGAGGCTAAGCATACCAGGAAAAGAGTCTTAAGAGTGAGATCTTTCAGGGAGGCTGACTGTAAAGGCTCAAACCTGTCTGACATGAGGAATCTTAGTACCACGTCTAAATTCCACCCAGGAGTAGCCAAACGACGCTCCTTAGTGGTCTCAAAAGACTTAAGGAGGTCTTGCAGATCTTTATTGTTGGAAAGATCTAAGCCTCTATGCCGGAAGACCGATGCCAACATGCTTCTGTAGCCCTTGATAGTTGGAGCTGAAAGGGATCGTCCTTTTCTCAGGTATAAGAGAAAATCAGCTATTTGGGCTACAGAGGTACTGGTCGAGGATACAGAAACTGACTTGCACCAGTCTCGGAAGACTTCCCACTTCGATTGGTAGACTCTAATGGTAGACGCTCTCCTTGCTCTAGCAATCGCACTGGCTGCCTCCTTCGAAAAGCCTCTAGCTCTCGAGAGTCTTTCGATAGTCTGAAGGCAGTCAGACGAAGAGCGTGGAGGCTTTGGTGTACCTTCTTTACGTGTGGCTGACGTAGAAGGTCTACTCTTAGAGGAAGACTTCTGGGAACGTCTACTAACCATCGAAGTACCTCGGTGAACCATTCTCTCGCGGGCCAGAGGGGAGCAACTAACGTCAACCTTGTCCCTTCGTGAGAGGCGAACTTCTGCAGTACCTTGTTGACAATCTTGAACGGTGGGAATGCGTAGAGATCCAGATGTGACCAATCTAGGAGGAAGGCATCTATATGTATTGCTGCTGGGTCCGGGACTGGGGAGCAATAGATTGGAAGCCTCTTGGTCAGCGAGGTTGCAAAGAGATCTATGGTTGGTTGACCCCAAGTGGCCCAAAGTCTCTTGCACACATCCTTGTGGAGGGTCCATTCGGTTGGAATTACTTGCCCTTTCCGACTGAGACAATCTGCTATGACGTTCAAGTCGCCCTGGATGAACCTCATTACTAGGGAGATGTCTCGACCTTTTGACCAGATGGGCAGGTCCCTTGCGATCTCGTACAACGTCAGTGAGTGGGTACCTCCTTGTTTGGAGATGTACGCCAAGGCCGTGGTGTTGTCCGAGTTTACTTCCACCACTTTGCCTCGAAGGAGATACTCGAAGCTTTTCAAGGCCAGATGAACTTCCAACAGCTCCTTGCAGTTGATATGCATGCTCCTCTGACTCGAGTTCCACAGACCTGAGCATTCCCGACCGTCCAGCGTCGCGCCCCAGCCCAAGTCCGATGCGTCCGAGAAGAGAACGTGGTTGGGTATCTGAACAGCCAGGGGAAGACCCTCTCTTAGGTTGATATTGTCCTTCCACCAAGTCAGAAAAGACTTTATCTTTCCGGAAATCGGGATCGAGACCGCCTCTAGCGTCTTGTCCTTTTTCCAGTGAAAAGCCAGATGGAATTGAAGAGGACGGAGGTGTAGTCTTCCTAGTGATACAAATTGCTCCAGGGATGACAGCGTCCCTACCAGACTCATCCACAGCCTGACTGAGCAGCGTTCTTTCTTCAGCATCTTCTGGATGGATAGCAGGGCTTGATCTATTCTGGGGGCCGACGGAAAAGCCCGAAAAGCTTGACTGTGAATCTCCATCCCTAAATACAGAATAGTTTGGGATGGGACCAGCTGCGACTTTTCCAAATTGACTAGGAGTCCCAATTCCTTGGTCAGATCTAGAGTCCACTTGAGATCCTTCAGACAGCGACGACTGGAAGAGGCTCTGAGAAGCCAGTCGTCCAAATAAAGGGAGGCTCGGATGTCCAATAAGTGGAGGAATTTGGCCACATTCCTCATCAGCCTCGTAAATACGAGAGGAGCTGTGCTTAGGCCAAAGCACAGGGCCCGAAACTGGTAAACCACATCTTCGAAGACGAATCTCAGAAAAGGTTGGGAGTCTGAGTGAATGGGGATATGGAAGTAGGCGTCCCTTAGGTCTAGCGAGACCATCCAGTCTTCCTTTCTGACCGCTGCTAAGACTGACTTTGTGGTCTCCATGGAGAACTTCGTCTTTGTGACAAAGACATTCAGAGCACTGACGTCTAGCACCGGTCTCCAACCTCCTGTCTTCTTTGATACTAGGAAGAGACGGTTGTAAAATCCCGGTGATCGAAGGTCCGAGACTTTGACCACCGCTCCCTTCTCTAGCAAAAGAGACACTTCCAGTTTCAGGGCTAGTCTCTTTTCTTCCTCTCTGTACCTGGGAGAGAGATCGATGGGGGACGTCGCTAGAGGGGGTTTGCGTACAAAAGGGATTTTGTACCCCTCTCTGAGTAACTTCACAGATTGTTGATCTGCGCCTCTCTTCTCCCAGGCTTGCCAGAAGTTCTTGAGTCTGGCTCCTACTGCTGTCTGAAGTTGCGGGCAGTCAGACTCTGCCCTTAGAGGACTTGGATCCTTTCCTCTTCCCTCGCTTCCCTTCGGCACGAGCACCTCCTCTGCTGGAGGCTCTGCCACGAAAGGGCGGAATAAAGCGAGACGCTGGAGTGTCTATCCTCGGTCTAGCAGACAATGTAGGCAAAGGGGGAGCTTTGCGAGCCGAGGACGCAACTAGATCGTGGGTGTCCTTCTGAACTAAAGATAAGGCAATTTCCTTTACCAAGACTTCAGGAAACAGGCACTTGGAAAGGGGAGCAAAGAGTAGTTCAGATCTTTGGCATGGCGTCACTCCAGCAGACAGGAAAGAACAGAGAGACTCTCGCTTCTTCAGGACTCCGGACGTGAATGAGGCGGCTAGCTCGTTGGACCCATCACGGACGGCCTTGTCCATGCAGGACATAATGAGCAAGGAAACATCCTTATCTGCAGAAGAGATTTTCCTGCTCAGGGCTCCTAAGCACCAGTCTAGGAAGTTAAAGACTTCGAAAGCCCTAAATATCCCTTTAAGAAGGTGGTCCAGGTCCGATGGTGACCAACAAATCTTCGAGCGTCTCATGGCAAGGCGGCGGGGAGAGTCTACAAGACTTGAGAAGTCGCCCTGGGCAGAGGCAGGAACTCCCAAGCCGAGAACTTCTCCCGTGGCATACCAGACGCTTGATCTAGACGAGAGTTTAGATGGGGGAAAGGCAAATGCTGTCTTCCCTAAACTCTTCTTAGTCTCTAACCAATCTCCCAACAGCCGCAAAGCTCTCTTGGATGAGCGAGAGAGAACGAGTTTAGTAAAGGCAGGTGTGGTAGCAGGCACGCCTAATACAAACTCTGACGGCGGCGAACGAGGAGCCACAGAAACAAAGTGGTCAGGGAACAACTCCTTAAATACAGCCATGACTTTTCTAAAGTCCAATGATGGTTGAGTTGCCTTAGGCTCGTCAAGTTCTGAAGGTTGATCCTCTTGTGGTTCAGCAACGTCCTCATCTGATAGTTCCTCATCCGAAAACTGATGAGGAAACGGCAAAGGAGTGGGCAACGTTTGGCTCGCTGAGTCCGGTCGCACTGGTGCATGCGTGACGGAGCCGGACGCAGCGTCATGGAACTGCTGCACAGTCTGTGAACTGTCAACAACCATGGGTGCGCGAGGACGCACAGCGTCCACCCGAGACTGTTTAGACCGTCTGGGTTGTGCAGTCAACACCATACCGGGTAGCGGGGGTTGACGCACCGCGTCAAAACAAGTCACCTCTGATGGTTGCTGACCGTCCTGAACGTCAACAACCACCTCCGTGCGTCGCCTAACGTCAACGTGCGGCTGGCCACCCACACTGGGTCGCATCGGTGGAGGTACAACCCCAACTGGTAGACGCGAGAAAGTTACCTCAGCGTCAACAGGACGCACAACAGATCGCTTGGATGGTTGTTGGCCAGAAGGTTCAGCAGCAACCTTCTCCGCATTGAAGTCCTCCATCAAGGACGCAAGCTTGGACTGCATGTCCTGCAGCAACACCCATTTAGGGTCTACGGCGGCAGGTGCGGCAACAGACGGGGTGAGCGACTGAGGCGGCACCGCTTTGCCTCTCTTAGGCGGCGAGCAGTCATCAGATGACGGCAACGAGTCCGAACTGACCCAGTGGCTACAACCGGGACGTTGGACTTGTCCTGAAGGGACCGACTTACGCTTCAAAGGTCGTGAGACCTTGGTCCAAGGTTTCTTACGAGAAACACCTTCGGACGACGAGGTAAAAACGGGCTCTCTCGTCTTACGTTGGTAGGGGCGATCTTGGGGAGATACGCCTGATACCAAAGAGGGAACGTCTGTTCGCTGATCAAGGCCTCTCGAACCCATGAGTCGTACGACATTGCTTCTCCCCTGGGCTTGGGAGCTTGCAAGAGGTCCCGGACTAGGAGGACGACAGGCACGAACAGACGAACCCTCAAGCGCAACACTGTTCACAACACTTTGAGAAACACTAGGCACTTTATCACTTCCCGCGGCACTTTGGCACTTTAGTTCCTTAACATCCGCCATGAGTTGATTGCGGTCACTTGCAAGGGACTCAACTCTCTCCCCCAAGGCATGGATAGCACGCATCATGTCAGCCATCGATGGTTCCTGAGCGCTAGGAGGGGGGTTAGGAACAACCACTACAGGGGAAGGATTAGGTTGAGGGGCATGAGGAGAGGAAAAATCTACCGACCTAGAAGAACTTCTCCTTACCCTATTTCTCTCTAGTCTGCGTGTATACTTCTCAAATTCGATAAAATCGAATTCCGAAAGGCCCACGCATTCCTCACGCCGATCTTCCAATTGACAGGTTTTACGCCGACAATTGGAACAAACAGTGTGAGGGTCGAGAGAAGCCTTTGGAAGACGCCTATGACAGTCCCTAGCATTGCATTTTCTGAACTTGGGAACTTGTGAAAGGTCAGCCATTTTGAATTGGTCAAGGGAAAATTCCAAAAAACGATTTAAGTCATCAACAATGAATCCGATACAAAAAAGAGTTCAAGGATTTATTTGAAGAAAAACCCTGTACTGCGAAAGCTCAAAACCAAATTAAAGTACTTCACCAAATATGATGGGAAAAACTCCAGGTTTCAACAGCGAGTAAAGTACGTCTTGTCGACACGTCGACAGAGAAGAAAAATTGAGTCTTTGTTTACATCGAGTATGGTATCTGGCCGACAGTTGGCGCTGGTGGGCACACCCGCAACCTGTATAGCGATCGCTGGCGATTTTTTACTGTTTTTTGTCTGTCGAGCAACAGAGTTGCAGCTATATATATTCACCGGCTAAGTTAAATATTTAAAACTATGGATTAAAGGTTTTGCCGAGTCTTTGAATGCATTCATATGCAGAACACGAATTTGGCATCCTTTGAGCTATAAAATGAGAGCTTGAGTCCTTCCTAAATGATTATTCTAGCTGAACTGAGCTACCATTGACATCTCCACTTTATCAAACATCATGAGCTACCGTGCTTGGGTAGGTCATGCCGCAGGCTACAGCGCATTTTGCCCTACAGGTATTAAACCTCCTCCTTGTCACCTTTTGCTTGGACTTGTATTGGTTGTTCATGGGACAGATTACATCTCGTCTATGGTAATGATTTGACGCAAGTCCAGAATGGGTGGTAGTATAACTGGCTCTACTCCATTGTTCTGCCTCTCTCTTTGTGGTTAGCGATCGAGGTGTTATAAGCTGGTTGGAGCAGATGCTGGTAAGCTACACTTTAGGGCACTATTCTTTGTGACCAAAGAAGTATATCTTCCCATGGCCCATGGGTGAAGGTTAATCTAATGCCGACCCATTATTCATATACCTAATATTTGATTCTTACTGAGGTCCCCTTTGGTGGTAGGGTTTCTTTTTGCCTGGTATGGTACAATTCATTGTACAATCCAGGGCCTCTCAGTTTATTATCCTTATGGTAATCAAATAGGGGGTGATAGTGTCCTTGCTATCCACAGATCAAGCCTGAAAATTTTCAGAAATGTTGAAAATCCTTCCAGTTTTGGTTCCAAGGAAACTTCCAACCCTACATGCAGTCTCCCCTTAATTAAAGGAAGAGAGTTTGTATGTCGTGTACGAACAAATAAATTTTAAAAGTAATTTGTATTTTCCCTAGCCACACAAACCTGGGTCCTTTAAACAAAAGTATCAAATGTGAGTGCTAGGAGGGCTGGTGCTTCTTACCCCAAACCTTCTCCAGTCACACGACTGCTTGTTATCCATTTCAACGACTGATTCCACCTTGTGTTGAAGTAATCTCTCTAATTATAGGACTCGGCTTTTGTATGCCTAGGAACAATACAAATTACTTTTTAAATTGTTATTTTAAATGGACGGATGCATAAACATTGAACTATTTATTTTTATCATTAGAGATGTTTCGAAGATTTAATATAGTACTGCTGATATTTCCTATCACCAAATTGTACATTGTCAGACAATTTACCATAAAAAAAAAAAAAAAATGTGAGGAAAAAATATATGGGAGAATGGAAAACAAACAAAATAAATGTTAGTGAATGAATTGGGTGCGCAGCATGTTCTATGTTTGAATTTTATGTAAATTATAGTGCTATAATTCAATTATCGTTTGCATCAACAGGCAAGTATCCTGAAATGCAACCCAGATGAGTGGAGGAAGAAAATCATGACAGGGAAAGTCTTTGTAGAACATATATCATCTGAAGAACATATATCATCTGAAGAACATACGAAATCTACAACAACAAGATTTGCTAAACTCTCAATAAAGGATGACCAACTATACCTTCCTTGCTTCCAAAAACAGGAACCCCCTCTTCTAAGCTTCAAAATCTATGTATGTATTTCTACGTAAAATTATGTGCTTGAGGGTACACACGGGCATACTATTCCATCTTATTTCTCTTCCTCTTGTTTGGTTAAAGTTTTTATTGTTTATGTAGGAGATATCTATTTTAATGTTATTGTTCTTAAAATATTTTATTTTCTTCTTGTTTCCTTTCCTCACTGGGCTATTTTCCCTGTTGGAGCCCCTTGGCTTATAGCATCTGCTTTTCCAACTAGGGTTGTAGCTTAGCAAGTAATAATTATATATATATATATATATATATATATATATATATATATATATATATATATATATACATATATAATTTATCTTGAGTTTTTAATTTAGTACTTCTCTATTCATCATCTCCTATTTCACGCTTCATAGTCCTCAGCCATGTAGGTCTGGGTTTTCCAACTCTTCTAATGCCTTGTGGAGCCCAGCTGAAAGTTTGGTGAACTAATCTCTCTTGAGGAGTGAGAAGAGCATGTACTGTATATTGTATATATATCTATCTCTTGCACTATTGAAGAATATTGATACATTTTTAATTATTTAGTGGGTTCAGTAACTTGGTGTTTGTATTACTCATATAATGTCAAAAATTTTGTAGTGTTTGATTTCCTCAGAAGGTATAATCTCACCTTTTATTTTGCATAGTTTTCCTTCCCTTTGTTTCTTTTTACAAAGTTTTTTTCTTACAAGCAAGAAAATGTTAGCAATCAAGTCCTGTCTTTGAATACTGTTGAGCAGCTAATGATTGACTATTCTTTTTAGTGGCTTAATAGTGTTGCCAGCAAGCCTCATGAAGTGCACTGTAGGCATTGTTAAAGGCTCTTTGCAGTGTTCCCTTGATCCCTAGTTACTCCCACTTTTTAGCCCTTTACCTTACTTCTGTTTGCACTCTTCCGTCTTGCTGTACAACCATTTTAACTTGCATTTCATAGTGCAATTGCTGTTTCCCCCCCCCCCCCGATGAATAGCATTCCTAGGCTATTTGGCCCAATTATCATAAACTATAAACCTGTATTTAGATACTATTGAATTTATTTCATGTAGATATAGTTCTCTTCTTTATACCATATTTCAATTTTGAGTAGATAAATTATAGGCATCAATATTGTTATTTTTGGTATTCATCCATGTAAATGCTAACAACTAAAATTGATGAGTTGCTCTACATTTTGATAGTCTTCTAATGGTCACCTTTGTTTACAGCCCAGTGAAATTTTCAAGTGTCTGAAAGAGCCAAATGTTGTCTTTTTGGACATAGCATGGGATCGTGTCCAGAAAGGGCGAGTTCTCATCGAGCTTACTCCTGGCAGTCCTTTGGCAGAGCACTTCCTGTTTCTCTGCACAGGTAAATTAGGACCCAATTACTTGAATAAGAAGTTCTCTAAAGTCGTTTACCCAAATACTACAACAGAAAGGATTGGAAGTGAACCTTATGAGGGCAGCTTTTTCAATGGAAGAGTCCCTACAGTGTCGTTGGAGAGGTTTGGCCGAGCACACAGCCGTTCTGCAGATCAAGGAATCGTTTGGATGGATGATGATTTCTCCTTCTTTATATTAACGGGTTTAGGTCGAGACTGCTCATATAATGGAGTCTTTGGACAAGTAACTCAGGGCTTAAAACTGCTAGAAGAATCTGCTAAAAGAGTTAATGATGGCCTCCGTGACATAGAAATTGTTAACACTGGTGTTCTCTTGGAACTCTGAGACTCTATTTTCTTAAAGGAACATATCAAATTTCTTCCATCAATTTTTGAGGTGAGAAAAAATAATACATAAACATAAGTGAAGTTGAAATTGAGGATAAACTTTCACATCTGACAACAAAACTCATTGGATGTACAAAGATTGACCTCTCCCTTGTGAATGTGCCTCTTGGGGTCAGTATCTTAGGCTAAGAATTGTGTTTTAAAAATAACTGTGATTACTCGACAAATGATCATTTTAAAAAATAAATTTTATAAAAATATACTCTTTCATTTTGTATTCTATCTAAGGTTACCTCCATTATGTGTTTTATGGTTAGGCAATTGCTTGCGGTTTCTTTCAGTGCAGAGTAACATAAGAAAATAAGGATGGTGTGACATGTTGCTTACAAGTTTTGCGGCTCGTCTTCATCCCCACTGCTATCCAGGGTCAAACACTTTTTCTTTTCCTTCCTTTCATCCAAACTTACTACATGCCCAGACCATTTTAATGTTGATTCTTATCATAAGTGATTTTTACCCTCCCTGAACTTTTAATTTCTTGATATTCCAGAATTCAAACAGCTTACCTAAATTCTACTTCTTATCCTCATTTCTGTTTACTGCAGAATTTCTTCCATCTTGATGCCATTGGTTCTGACCTATACATTATCACTGGTCTCATTATGGTACAATATATCTTAACTTTCAATGCATCCGGTATTCTCGTGACACTCACTACCCTAGCCATCTCTCTCCCTTTTCGCAATCTGTTTTCCTCCTTTCAACTTCAACCTCCCTCCTTTCCTTTGGAGTATCCCCTCCCTGAATGCTAGATGTATCCATCAATTTTACCCACATTTACCTAAATACCACTATTTAAGAGATTTCTGCCACTGAAAATACAGTATTCTCCAGTCTTTGTTGCGTCATCCACCAAATCATTTGCATGTAATTTCCAAGACAGTATGTCTAGTCACCCTCAGGGTATGTAACCCAAATTCTTTGAATCCAAAATATGTTATTTTGATTCTAAAATAAATTTTTGAATATACTTACCCGGTGATTATAATAGCTGCAGCTCTGCTGCTCGACAGAAAACTCTACGGAAAAAATCCGCCAGCGATCGCTATACAGGTAGGGGGTGTACTTCAACAGCGCCATCTGTCGTCCAGATACCCGGTACTCATTGTAAACAAAGAACTCAATTTTCTCCTCGGTCCACTGCGTCTCTATTGGGGAGGAAGGGAGGGTCCTTTAATTTATAATCACCGGGTAAGTATATTCAAAAATTTATTTTAGAATCAAAATAACATTTTTCAATATTTAACTTAGCCGGTGATTATAATAGCTGATTCACACCCAGGGGTGTGGGTAGAGACCAGCAATAAATGTTTACATCATTATGAGCTAAGGATTTTTTTATTTCATTTTAGAAGTTATCAAAATAACAAAAACAAAATGAATAGGTACCTGGTAAGGAAGTCGACTTGAACAATTACTCTGCCTTTTTAAGTACGTCTTCCTTACGGAGCCTCGCGATCCTCTTAGGATGCTGAGCGACCCCTAGGATCTGAAGTATGAAGGGTTGCAACCCATACCACAGGACCTCATCAAAACCTCTAATCTAGGCGCTTCTCAAGAAAAGAATTTGACCACCCGCCAAATCAACCAGGATGCGAAAGGCTTCTTAGCCTTCCGGACAACCCAAAAACAACATTAAAAAACATTTCAAGAGAAAGATTAAAAAGGTTATGGAATTAGGGGATTGTAGTGGTTGAGCCCTCACCCACTACTGCACTCGCTGCTACGAATGGTCCCAGAGTGTAGCAGTCCTCGTAAAGAGACTGGACATCTTTAAGATAAAAAGACGCGAACACTGACTTGCTTCTCCAATAGGTTGCGTCCATTATACTTTGCAGAGATCTATTTTGTTTAAAGGCCACTGAAGTTGCGACAGCTCTGACTTCATGTGTCCTTACCTTCAGCAAAGCTTGGTCTTCCTCACTCAGATGTGAATGAGCTTCTCGTATTAACAGTCTGATAAAATAGGATAAAGCATTCTTTGACATAGGCAAAGATGGTTTCTTAACTGAACACCATAAAGCTTCTGACTGTCCTCGTAAAGGTTTAGTTCGTCTTGAATAGAACTTAAGAGCTCTTACAGGGCATAAGACTCTTTCTAGTTCATTTCCAACCATATTCGATAGGCTTGGAATATCGAACGATTTCGGCCAAGGACGAGAAGGTAGCTCGTTTTTGGCTAGAAAACCAAGTTGTAGAGAACATGTAGCCGTTTCAGATGAAAATCCGATGTTCCTGCTGAAGGCGTGAATCTCACTGACTCTTTTAGCTGTAGCTAAGCAAACCAGGAAAAGAGTCTTTAAGGTGAGATCTTTAAAGGAGGCTGATTGTAGCGGCTCGAACCTTTCTGACATGAGGAATCTTAGTACCACGTCTAAATTCCAACCCGGTGTAGCCAAACGACGCTCCTTCGTGGTCTCAAAAGACCTAAGGAGGTCCTGTAGATCTTTATTGTTGGAAAGATCTAAGCCTCTGTGATGGAAGACTGAAGCCAACATGCTTCTGTAACCCTTGATAGTGGGAGCTGAAAGAGATCGTTCTTTCCTCAGGTATAAAAGGAAGTCAGCTATTTGAGTTACAGAGGTACTGGTCGAGGATACAGATACTGACTTGCACCAGTTTTGGAAGACCTCCCACTTCGACTGGTAGACTCTAAGGGTGGATGTCCTCCTTGCTCTAGCAATCGCCCTGGCTGCCTCCTTCGAAAAGCCTCTAGCTCTCGAGAGTCTGAAGGTAGTCAGACGAAGAGCGTGGAGGCCTTGGTGTACCTTCTTTACGTGTGGCTGACGTAGAAGGTCCACCCTTAGAGGAAGAGTTCTGGGAACGTCCACTAGCCATCGAAGTACCTCGGTGAACCATTCTCTCGCGGGCCAGAGGGGAGCAACTAACGTCAACCTTGTCCCTTCGTGAGAGGCGAACTTCTGCAGTACCTTGTTGACAATCTTGAACGGGGGGAATGCATAAAGGTCTAGATGTGACCAATCTAGGAGAAAGGCATCTATATGAACTGCTGCTGGGTCCGGGATTGGTGAGCAATATATTGGGAGCCTCTTGGTCATCGAGGTTGCGAAGAGATCTATGGTTGGCTGGCCCCATGTGGCCCAAAGTCTCTTGCACACATCCTTGTGTAGGGTCCATTCTGTTGGAATGATTTGTCCCTTCCGACTGAGGCAATCTGCCATGACATTCAAGTTGCCTTGGATGAACCTCGTTACTAGCAAAATGTTTTGACCTTTTGACCAGGTGAGGAGGTCCCTTGCGATCTCGTACAACGTCATAGAGTGGGTCCCTCCTTGCTTGGAGATGTACGCCAAAGCCGTGGTGTTGTCCGAGTTCACCTCCACCACTTTGCCTTGAAGGAGAGACTTGAAGCTTTTCAAGGCCAGATGAACTGCCAGTAGCTCCTTGCAGTTGATATGCATTGTCCTTTGACTCGAGTTCCAAGTTCCCGAGCATTCCCGACCGTCTAATGTCGCGCCCCAGCCTGTGTCCGATGCGTCCGAGAAGAGAACGTGGTTGGGAGTCTGAACAGCCAGGGGCAGACCCTCTCTGAGGCTGATACTGTCCTTCCACCAAGTCAGGCAAGACTTCATCTTCTCGGAAATGGGGATCGAGACCGCTTCTAGCGTCTTGTCCTTTTTCCAGTAAACAGCTTGGTGATATTGAAGAGGACGGAGGTGTAGTCTTCCTAACGATACGAACTGTTCCAGGGATGATAGTGTCCCTATCAGACTCATCCACTGCCTGACTGAACATCGTTCCTTCTTCAGCATGTTCTGGATGCATAACTGGGCTTGGTTTGTTCTGGGGGCCGACGGAAAAGCCCGAAAAGCTAGACTGTGAATCTCCATCCCTAAATACACAATAGTTTGGGATGGGACCACTTGAGACTTTTCCAAATTGACAAGGAGACCCAATTCCTTGGTCAGATCTAGAGTCCACTTTAGATCCTTCAGACAGCGACGACTGGAAGAAGCTCTTAGAAGCCAGTCGTCCAAATAGAGGGAGGCTCGGATGTCCGCTAAATGCAGGAATTTGGCTACATTCCTCATCAGCCTCGTAAACACAAGAGGAGCTGTGCTTAGGCCAAAGCACAGGGCTTGAAACTGGTAGACAACCTTTTCGTAAACAAATCTCAGAAAAGGTTGGGAGTCTGGGTGGATGGGGACGTGGAAGTATGCGTCCCTTAGGTCTAAAGAGACCATCCAGTCTTCCCTTCTGACCGCTGCTAGAACGGACTTTGTGGTCTCCATGGAGAACGTCTGCTTTGTGACAAAGACATTCAGCGCACTGACGTCTAGCACCGGCCTCCACCCTCCTGTCTTCTTTGCCACTAAGAAGAGACGGTTGTAGAAGCCCGGGGTTTGATGGTCCAGGACTTTGACTACCGCTCCCTTTTCTAGTAAGAGAGACACTTCCTGTTTCAATGCTCGTCTCTTGTCTTCCTCTCTCTACCTGGGAGAGAGATCGATGGGAGACGTTGCTAGATGGGGTTTTCGCACAAACGGGATCTTGTACCCCTCTCTGAGCAACTTCACAGATTGTGCATCTGCGCCTCTCTTCTCCCAGGTCTGCCAGAAGTTCTTGAGTCTGGCTCCCACTGCTGTCTGAAGAAGCTGGCAGTCAGACTCTGCCTTTAAAGGACTTGGTTCCTTTCTTCTTTCCACGTCTCCCTTCGGCACGAGCACCTCCTCTGCTGGAGGCTCTGCCACGAAAGGGCGGAATAAATCGGGACGCTGGAGTGTCCATCCTTGGTCTAGCTGACAAGGTAGGCAAAGGGGTGGCTTTGCGAGCAGAGGACGCAACCAGATCATGAGTGTCCTTCTGTATCAAAGAAGCAGCAATCTCCTTAATCAAGTCCTCTGGAAAGAGGCACTTAGAAAGAGGAGCAAACAGGAGTTCTGATCTTTGGCAAGGTGTAACTCCAGCTGACAGGAAAGAGCAAAGGTTCTCACGCTTCTTGAGGACTCCGGACACGAACGATGCAGCAAGCTCATTAGACCCGTCACGTACGGCCTTGTCCATGCAGGACATGATGAGCAAGGAAGTCTCCTTCTCTGTCGGAGAGATCTTCCTGCTTAGAGCTCCCAGACACCAGTCTAAAAAGTTGAAGACCTCGAAGGCTCTAAATATCCCTTTCAAAAGGTGGTCTAGGTCCGAAGATGACCAACATATTTTTGAACTTCTCATGGCTAGCCTACGGGGAGAGTCTACAAGACTTGAGAAGTCGCCCTGGGCAGAGGCAGGAACTCCCAAGCCGAGAACTTCTCCCGTGGCATACCAGACGCTCGATCTAGAGGAGAGTCTAGCAGGGGGAAACGTAAAGGCTGTCTTCCCTAGACTCTTTTTGGACTGCATCCATTCTCCTATCACTCGTAAAGCTCTCTTGGACGAGCGTGCGAGGACGAGTCTTGTAAAGGCAGGCGAAGATGACGGCATACCTAAAACAAACTCTGACGGAGGAGAGCGCGGAGCCACAGAAACAAACTGGTCCGGAAACATCTCTTTGAACAGAGCTAAAACCTTTCTAAAGTCCAAAGAGGGTTGCGTGGACTTAGGCTCGTCAAGATCCGAATGTGGTTCATCAACGTGAGCAGCACCATCATCATCCGAAAGTCCATCATCCGAGAATTGAGGAGGAAGCGGCAATGGAGTAGGTAACGGCTGGTTAGCTGAGTCCGGTCGCACGGGTGCATGCGTGACTGAGCCGGACGCAACGTCATGGAACTGTTGCCCAGTCTGTGAGCTGGCAACAACCATAGCAGCGCGGGGACGCACAGCGTCTACTCCAGACTGTCTAGCCTGATGTGGGAGAGCAGTGGCAACCACACTGGGTTGCGGAGGTTGACGCACCGCGTCAAAACAAAACAACTCTGACGGTTGTTGTACCTCGCGAACGTCAACGGAAGGTTCCGTGCGTCGCTGAACGTCAACATGCGGCTGGCAGGGTACACTGGAACGCATGGGTGGCGGAACTCTCTCAACTGGAGTGCGCAAGAAGGTCGCCTCAGCGTCCACAGGACGCACAACCGAGTGTGTGGTTGGTTGTAGGCAAGAGGCTGTACTAGCTGGTGCAGCAGCAACCTTCTCCGCACGCAAGTCCTGCATCAGAGACGTTAATTGGGACTGCATGCTCTGCAGCAAAGACCACTTAGGGTCTGCAGGAGCAGGTGCGGCGACAGACGGTGTAACTGTCTGAGGCGGTACCGCTTTGCCTCTCTTAGGAGGCGAGCAGTCATCGGAAGACTGCAGCGAGTCCGAACTGACCCAGTGGCTACAGCTGGGCCGTTGGACTTGCGCGGAAGGGACCGACTTGCGCTTTAACGGTCGTGAGACCTTGGTCCATGGTTTCTTGCGAGAAACCTCTTCCGCAGACGAGGTATAAATGGGCTCTCTCGTCTTTGTGTGGCAGGGGCGATCTTGGGTAGATACGCCCGAAACCACAGAGGGAACGTCTGTTCGCTGATTAAAGCCTCTCGAACCCATTGGTCGTACGACATTGCTTCTCCCCTGGACTTGGGAGCTTGCAAGAGGTCCCGGACTAGGAGGACGACAGGCACGAACAGACGAACCCTCAAGCGCAACACTATCCACAACACTATCACTCACTTTATCACTTCCCACTGCACTTTTACACTTCAGCTCCTTGACGTCCGCCATGAGCTGGTTACGGTCACTAGCCAGGGACTCAACTCTCTCACCCAGAGCTTGGATGGCACTCATCATATCAGCCATCGAAGGTTCCTGAGTGCCAGAAGGGGGATTAGGAGCAACCACTACAGGGAAAGGAATAGGTTGTGGGGCATGAGGAGAGGAAAATTCAACAGAACGAGAGGAACTTCTCCTGACTCTATCTCTCTCTAGCCTACGTGTATATTTTTGGAATTCGATAAAATCGAATTCCGAAAGCCCAACGCATTCCTCACATCGATCTTCCAATTGACAGGTTTTATCCCGACAATTGGAACAAACAGTGTGAGGATCGATAGAGGCCTTCGGAAGACGCCTTGAACAGTCCCTAGCATTACACTTCCTGAATTTTGGGACTTGAGAAGGGTCAGCCATTTTGAATTGGTCAAAGGGGAATTCAAAAACTATCCAAAGTCATCAACAAATAATCCGTAATCAAAAAAAGAATGCAAGGATTTATTGAAGAGAAAGCCTGCACAGCGAAAGCTCAAAACTAGAATAGTGTACTTCACCAAATAGTTGTGAAAACAAATCCAGTTAGCAACAGCGAATTAGTAGGTCTTGCCGGTAGCACGACAGAGAGAAAATTGAGTTCTTTGTTTACAATGAGTACTGGGTATCTGGACGACAGATGGCGCTGTTGAAGTACACCCCCTACCTGTATAGCGATCGCTGGAGGATTTTTTCCGTAGAGTTTTCTGTCGAGCAGCAGAGCTGCAGCTATTATAATCACCGGCTAAGTTAAATATTGAAAAATGCAACTACTGTACAGTATAACCAATATAAACAGAAAGGGCAGAAATGTTGATCCTTTGAGGTAAACTTTGTTACCTAAACACATAGAGTATACTGTATATATACTCAGTAGTCTTTTGGCTATCACATGTGTTATGTTCCAAGGCTGTATGATACCTGAAACACCATGAAGTAGATATAGAAATCTACAGTATATTTTTTCATAACTATTTTTATGATTTTTCATAATATTTATTAGCTATAATTTTAGCATTTGTAAGCCTAAAAATTACTGTTTTTTTTTCAGATTTTTTTATTAAAATATAAAAAATATGGAGTTTTTATGATAAAACAAAGTTTTATGAATACTTACCCGGCAGTTATATATAAATAGCTGAGTCTCCGACTGCGGCAGAATTTAATCGAAAATCGCGGCAACCTCCTTGTGGTGGTTGTGTGGTTAGATGGTTAACAACCCTTACAGGGTGGTAACTGGAATCATTCCCGTTTTCTGTTCCTCAGATTATCTTTGCCCGACCTGTCTCCTGAGGGGAGGTGGGTGGGCTTTAAAATATATATATAACTGCCAGGTAAGTATTCATAAAACTTTGTTTTATCATAAAAACTCCATTTTTATGAATAGTACTTACCTAGCAGTTATATATATATAGCTGATTCACACATTTGGAGGAGGGAAACAGACAGAAAAACATAGTTGGGGAAACAACAAAAGAGTTGTAGGAGAACAAACACCTTGATTCCTTACCTGCTAAGGTAGCTGACTTCAAAGGTAACTGCCTCTAGAGTCACTTTCCCTTAGGAGTGTTCAACCAGGAGTAGACCTGCTACGCTGCAAACAACTCAATTGAGTCTGTCAAAGGGGTAGGACCAACAACTTGACTAGACTTCAGAAACTACCTTCGCCCCATAAAATAAAAAAGAATTGCAACCATACCAAAACTAACCATCTAATCTTGCAGAAATAGATATAAGCTATCTATCTGGACTGAGGGAACCGTACCACAAGACGAGGACCTCAGACAACCATAAAAAACACAAACCCATATACAAGTACATAAACTAAGGTTGAGTGGGGGTAGTAACTCCTTTGCCTAATACAGAAGCCGCAGCTACGTATGGGCCCAAGGTATAACACTTGTCATGGTCCACTCTTACCTCTCTGAGGTAATGAGAAGCGAAGACAGAGTTGCTCCTCCAGAACGTTGCGTCCATGATCTGCCTAACTGACATATTTTTCCGGTATGCCAGTGAGGCAGCAATGGCTCTTACTTCGTGAGCCCGTACTTTTAACAGGGCGAAGTTTTCTTCCTCACAAAAGAGGTGGGCTTCCCTAATAGTTTCCCTCAGGAAAAAGGACAAAGCGTTCTTTGTCAGGGGTTTTTGAGGATCCTTCACCGAACACCATAAGGAGTTGGAAGCACCCCTCACGTTCTTAGTGTGGGCCAAAAAAGCCTTGAGAGCCCTAACTGGGCAGAGGAGGCTTTCCTGTTCCTGACCCACTAGATTCGTGAGGTTAGGGGCTTCAAAAGTCCTGAGCCAGGGTTTCGAAGGGTTCTCATTCTTGCCGAGAAAGTCGAACCTCAAGGCACAAACCGCTCCATTTTGGGTGAAGCCTACACGCTTCTCGATTGCCTGAACCTCGCTGATCCTCCTGGCAGTTGCTAGACACAAAAGGAAGAGGGTTTTCTTAGTCACATCTCGCAGAGAGGCTTGCGAGATAGGCTCAAACTTCTTGGAGCACAAAACTTAAACACCACATCCACGTTCCAAGAAAGGGGTCTTAACTGCACCTGCTTCGTTGTCTCAAAAGACCTAATGAGGTCCTGCAAGTCCTTATTCTGAGATAACTCTAAGCCTCTATGCCTAAAGACGGTTGAGAGCATGCTCCTGTATCCTTTAATGGTAGATACAGCCAGCTTAGCATCCTGCCTGAGGTACAAAAGAAAGTCTGCAATCTGGCTTAGAGAGGTAGAGGACGAGGAAACCTTGTGTCTCCTGCACCAAGCTCTAAAGGTCTCCCACTTTGACAGGTAGACTCTTTGTGAAGAGATCCTCCTTGCTCTGGCAATAGCTTTCGCCGCTTGTGCCGAAAAGCCTCGAGATCTAACGAGCTTCTCGACAGTCTGAAGGCAGTCAGATTGAGAGCGAGGGAGTTTTGGTGAAATTTCTCGAAGTGGGGTTGTCTGAGAAGATCTGGACTTGCCGGGAATCTAATTGGAACGTCCATCAGCAACCCTACCACTTCGGTGAACCATTCCCTCGCAGGCCAGAATGGAGCCACTAGGATCATTCGTCCCGAATCGAGGAGAGCGAATTTCCTGACAACCAGATTGATGATCTTGAACGGGGGAAAGGCATACATGTCCAGCCCCGTCCAATCCATCAAGAAGGCGTCCACTGCAACAGCTTCCTCGTCCGGGACTAGGGAGCAGTAGTTGGGGATCCTCTTGTTTAGACTGGAGGCGAAAAGGTCTATTACAGGTCTGCCCCACAACTTCCAGAGGCTCCGACAGACATGCGGATTGAGAGTCCACTCTGTGGGAAGGACTTGTCCCCTCCTGCTGAGCATGTCTGCCCTGATGTTTCTCTGCCCTTGAACAAACCTTGTCAACAGCTGAGTGTCGTTCTCGTTTGCCCAAAGGAGAAGCTCTCTCGCAGTTGAGAACAGAGAGAGGGAGTGAGTTCCCCCTTGCTTCCTTATGTACGCGAGAGCTGTGGTGTTGTCGGAATTGATCTCCACAGTCTTTCCTGACACCGAGGTTTTGAAGGCCTTTAGCCCTAACAAAATGGCCATCAATTCCTTCCTGTTGATATGCCAACTGATCTGACTCCCTTCCCAAATACCTGAGACCTCTTTGTTCCCTAGTGTTGCTCCCCAGCCTGACTCGGACGCGTCTGAGAATAACACTAGGTCGGGGTTCTTCTTGAACAAGGAGATCCCTTTTCCCAACAGAGCTGGGTCCAGCCACCACATCAAAAGATCCTTGATCTTTGTCGGAATGGGAAAAGAAAAAGTGTCCTCCTGGATCTTTCTGTTCCAAACCTTTGCGAGGAAGTATTGCAGAGGCCTTAGGTGCAGTCTCCCCAATGGGACAAACTGCTCCAGGGAGGATAGAGTTCCCAGCAGACTCATCCACTCCTTCGCTGAGCATTCCTGCTTCCTTAAAAAGTCTTTGACTTTGTGCAGGCACCTGGTCTGCCTCTCCTGGGAGGGAGAAGCCTGAAAAAGAACTGAATTCCGAACTATCCCCAAATAGAGAATAATCTGATTCGGCTCGGTCTGAGACTTCCCCCAGTTGACGATGAGTCCCAGGTCCTGAGTCATCGTATACGTCTTCATTAGGTCTTCCAGACATTTTCCTTTCGACTGTGATCGGATCAGCCAGTCGTCTAGATAGAAGGATACCCTTATCCCCTCCTGGTGTAACCAGCCTGCCACATTCGCCATTAGTCTGGTGAAAACTTGGGGAGCTGTGCTGAGACCGAAGCAAAGTGCCCTGAATTGGAAGCACTTGCCCTGGAACACGAATCTCAGATATCTCCTCGAAGACGGATGAATGGGGACGTGAAAATAAGCGTCCTGCAGGTCGAGAGATACCATCCAGTCGCCTGGACGAACTGCAGCCAGCACTGACTGAGTCGTCTCCATGGAGAACTTTGTTTTCTCCACGAAGGCGTTCAGAGAGCTGACATCTAGGACTGGTCTCCATCCACCCGAGTTCTTGGGAACCAGAAACAGGCGATTGTAAAAGCCTGGGGAGGCGAGGTCTTGAACCGGCTCTATTGCTCCCTTGACCAACATCTGGTCGACTAGCTCCAGAAGAGCCTCTCGTTTCCCCGGGTCGGTGTACTGAGCCACTAAGGCTAGGGGAGTGTCTGAGAGAGGTGGTTTCTTCAAAAAGGGGATCTTGTAACCTTCCTTGACAACTGAGAGGGACCAGGTGTCCGCCCCTCTCCTTTTCCAAGACTGCCAAAAACGAGACAGTCTTGCCCCTACTGGTGTCTGGAGGACTTCCATCTAATTTTTTGGACCGGGGCCTAAACGCACCTCTGCTGGTCCTTGGCCCTGACTCTTATCTTCTCCCCCTAAAATCCGCTCTCGAGGAGGTCCTGCCCTGAAAGGGCTGTTGAAACTTCTTCTCTTCCTTCTTCAGAGGAGCAGGAGCAACAGATAAGGTCTTCCTAGCAGACCGAGACAAAAGGTCCTGAGTAGCCTTCTGTGCCTGAGAAAGGGAGAAATCTCTGACCAGAGCTTCAGGAAAAAGATGACGTGAAAAAGGGGCGTAAAGCAGCTCCGACTTCTGGGCAACAGTCACAGATCTAGAGGTGAAGGAGCACAAAAGGGCCCTCTTCTTTAAGACCCCTGCTGAGAAAAGGGAAGCCAATTCATTCGCTCCATCCCTTAGAGCTTTGTCCATGCAGGGCATGATACTCGTCAGGTCCTTCGTGTCCTCCAGGAGTTCAGACTTCCTGGCCAGAGTCCCGAGAGACCAGTCCAGGAAGCTGAAAACCTCGAAAACCCTGAAAATTCCCTTGAAGAGGTGATCAAGCTCCGACATGGACCACATCACCTTGGCAGAGTTTAAAGCATGCCTTCTTGCCGAGTCCACAAGAGCCGAGAAGTCACCTTGGGAGGAGGCAGGCACTCCTAACCCCAAAGGTTCCCCTGTCTCATACCACATACCGGCCTTGGAAGCGAGTCGAGATGGTGGAAAAGAGGTGGTCTTGACAGCTTGTCTCCGCTCCTTCCTCCAATCATCCACCTTAGCGAGAGCTTTCCTGGCCGAAATAGAAAATTTCATTTTGATGAAGGCCGAAGACTTAGTAGCTTTCTTCCTGGTAAATTGAGACTGAGGAGAACGAGGAGCCGAAGGTTGAAATTCCTCCCCATAAAGTTCCAAAAGAGAGCGAGAAAGAACCTTATAATCACTAGAAGAGTCGGCAGGTTTTTCTTCCTCTTCCGAAATATCTTCGAGGTCCTGCTCAGGGATAACATCCTGAAGAGTTGGGCTGCCAGCAGTCTGGCACAGAGAGCTGTTTGAATCCTGGCGCCGAGCGCTGCTAACATCCAGTCGGCAAGAAGCGGTATCGTCACGATGACGAGAAACGAAATCGTCCTGAAGATGCAGGCTGCATTCGCCTTGAAAATGCAGACTGCATTCATCCTGTTTCCTAAGAAACGAGGCGGTAACGTCCTGGCATTTCGAATGAGAAACGGAATCGTCACGGCGCCGAGAACGAGAGGCAGTATCGTCCTGGCGCCGAGAGAGGGGGGAAGGAAATTCCTGGCAGCTTGCCGATGAAGAGAGTGTGCGTTGTCGTACGGCTGACAAAGTGCGCAGAAGTTTCTTGGGAGAGATACTAAGTTCTTTCTTAGAAGAAGATCTCTTAACAGACAAAGAGACGTCCTTACGTCTGACGGACTGAGAAGGGTGGCTGAAAGCTTGAACTAACGATGAAAGTTGTTCCTGCATAACAACCATGAAAGCTTTAGCAACCTCCGCTGGCTCTCGCAGTGCCGAAGACGGCAGTTGTCGTACGGCTTGACTGGGAGCGCTGGCAGAAGAAGCAGGGAAGTTAGCAGGATTAACTGGGCTAAGGACTCTCTGTTTCGCCCTCTTAACAGGAACAACATCGAAATCGTCTTCCGAAGGATCAGGATCTCGGCTACTCGAACCGGGAGAGGGAGAGCGAGACTGCACATCCCGGTCCCACCCTCTCTTCATTGGTCTTGATTCGTAACGCCAATTACGTCTGGGAGAACGATCAGGCGAAGACACAAACGTATCCGACACGCCTTTTCTACAGCGGTCAAGAGCAGCCTGGGAGATCGCAACAGGACTGTCTGAGGCGAGGACTGACCGAGGATAAGCACCTCTCACCCCGTTTTGGCTTTCGACGTACCTTCTCCCTTGGTCCTGGGAGCTTGGTAGAGGTCTAGACCTAGGGGTATGACAGATTCGATCAGTCGCCACCTCCACTGCACTTTCACAAGCACTAATTTCACTTACACCCTTACCTTTAAAGACCTCCAATTGTGCTTTAATGGCCTCTAATTCAGCAGCTAATTTAGCATACCCAGGGTCATCTGTAGGCACAGATCCTGTAGAAGGGGCAGGAGTTACTTCATTCGGGGAAGGAATAACTTCCAAAGAGGTTACAATTAAAGGGTCAATAGATAAATCTAAGCTAAGCTCACTAGCAGACTTTGACTTTGATTTAGCTCTCCTAACTCTATCAACCTCAAGTTTGCGCACATAGCGCTTCATAGCTAACCAATTATCATCATTTAAAACCTCGCATTCCTTGCACCTATTATCTAGAGCACATTCAAACCCCCTGCAACCCATACAGATAGTGTGAGGGTCAACCGACACTTTCGGCAACCTCACCTTGCAAATATTCGCACAAATACAAAAATGAATTTTTTCACTCATGATAAGAAAGGAAAAAAGACGAAAAACAAAAAACAAACACGATTGCCAAATCCCAACACAGTATACTTCACCAAAAACGAAGTCCAAAAAGGCAATGAAGGGAAAGCGATCCGAAAAAACTCTAAATGGCAGACCAACGATGTTGTCGATCCGGCCGGCAGAGATAATCCGAGGAACAGAAAACGGGAATGATTCCAGGTACCACCCTGTAAGGGTTGTTAACCATCTAACCACACAACCACCACAAGGCGGTTGCCGCGATTTTCTATTAAATTCTGCCGCAGTCGCAGACTCAGCTATATATAAATTATATAACTGCCAGGTAAGTACTATTCATAAAAATATAACTTATCTGCCCTCAGAAACCCATGATATAAAAGGGGAGTCTGCAATATAGATTTACATATAATATATTTATACACAAGGTACTGAGGGAGTGATACTGTAGGTAAACAGTGATATGACGAGGGATTTATAAACCAAAAGAGGTATAATGTACTGTAATGATGTATCTCATATTCTACTTATCATTACACTAGTGGAAATGAAAGAAAACAGGTGTTGTTATCCTAATTCATTGTTCATAAAAAAACAGCTGTTTTTTTGTTTTTTTATAGCCATAGGCTTTATACATTCTCTTTTACTTTTGAACTTATTGAGCTATGAATTGGGAGAAAAAGAATTTTGTTTATTCAAATTTGGTCTCAATAAAGGAACTCGCATGAGATGCATGATAAAATAATTTTATTATGGGTTACACGAGTATATTTGATATTACTGTAATTAACTTTATTAATTTTAAGGCCCATAATGACTTTATAAAAAAAATATTTAGAATAAGAAAATATAATTATCTCCCCCCGCCCGCATAGGTAAGGATATGGCTTCTAAGGTAGGTTAGGTTAGGTTAGACAGTTTGTTTAGGTTAGCTGGTGGCCTTCTTTAGTGCTAATTCTACATGTGCCATTATTTATATGGTAAAATAGATTCTTTAAATCATTCCCCACCCAAAAACCTGGTTTTCCACTGGGGGCCCCCAAGATTGGAAAGGTTAACAAATATGGTAAAACTACTGTTCAAAAAAAAAAAAAAAAAAAAAGTCGAGCTAAGTGCTTTATCAGAAAAAAAATATTAGCGCCGGAGCTATTTTATAGAATTACCTTTATCGGTTCACCAGTAAATTTTCCCCACCCAAAATCCCTGGCTCCCACGGGGTGGCCCCATTACCGTAGGATATATTAGGTTATATTTTATTAACTATCTATCTGCGAGGGAAATAAAGGTCATTTTAGAAGGAAACCGAAGCTTTTCTATATATTCCCCAATTTTTTTATTAGTAAAGTTTGTCCTGTGTAGTTCTATAATAATCATCATCATCATCTCCTCCTACGCCTATTGACGCAAAGGGCCTCAGTTAGATTTCGCCAGTCATCTCTATCTTGAGCTTTTAATCTATAAGAATACCCATTCAATTTCTTAGTCTCCGTCACTTTCATTTCCCACAACTCCAGTCCATACAATTACTTTCTCAATCATACCTAGCTACATTCATCAATGTAGCAAGTTGTGTGTGTGTGTTTGTGTGTGTGTATATATATATATATATATATATATATATATATATATATATATATATATATATATATATATATATATATATTTATTATTATTATTATCATTATTATTACTTGCTAAGCTACAACCCAAGTTGGAAAAGCAGGATGCAATAAGCCCAGGGGCCCTCCTACAAGGAAAATATCCCAGTGAGGAAAGGAAACAAGGAAAAACAAAAAGATTTAAGAGTAATAACATTAAAATATATATTTCTTTTATAAACTATAAAAACTTTAACAAAACAAGAGGAAGGGAAATTAGATAGAATAGTGTGCCCGAGTGTACCCTCAAGCAAGAGAACTTTAACACAAGACAGTGGAAGACCATGGTATAGAGGCTATGGCACTATATATATATATATATATATATATATATATATATATATATATATATATATATATATATATATATATATATCAGGCTGACCAGATTTTGAAAACTGAGATAAGAGACACCTAAATCAGAGAGATAGTTGAACAATATAGACACAACTTAGTTACGCAGACAGGGATGCAAGCAAAATCCTTCTCAGCTTGCTCATCATTGTCCAGGACCTACTTCATTGACTTTTTTTTTTTTATAAACTGCGTACATTGTAAATTTTGTTACAAACAGCTGTTCATTACATGTGTCGAATATAATTACAATATTGCAATCAAGCATGTTCACTGGTCACCCTGGCACTGAACGGCCTCATAGACCTCAATGCTAGGCTATAAATCTCAAATCCATCAATTTGGGAAAATCAAAATTTATAAGAATGTTAGGTACTGACCTTATCATGACATTACAGTACAGCCTGATTGGACTTTCAAGGATTATTTTTTGTTTAATTTTTTTTTACAACCATAACCACCATGTAGGCCTACAACTATAACTTTATCTTGACATCAGCAAAAAATTTAGCAACCTATTTGTTAAACAATAGTAAGCTAAGGAGACATGGTCTTTATTAGGTTAGGTTAGGTTAGGTTAAGAAATTGAAGGTTGAAGAGTGTAAATTTTACAAGTAGGCCAATTCAACATTCAGTTTTTCCTAACTGATGCTGTGCTGATTTCTTAACCTTTCAATAATTCCAAGAAGCCTATTCTCAATTGCTTTCAACCGTTGCAAAATGAAATTCCGAATGTGAGTTTGTTCTGCTGATAAGACCATTTCCTCTGTATTCTGTATTCAATCAATTGTTTTAATGATGTTTGTAACAATACAAATATAAAAAGAAAATTCGGGTCTATACATTTTTGTTTACTATATATTCTTTTTGGACTTTGGCCTCGAGGTAGCTTTTGTAATGAAATAAATATGAACTAATATGGATTCGAAATTCTTAACCTTAACTCACAAAATATTCAAAATGATGAAAATGACATAAAAACATAAAATGTTTCTCACTCCCAAAAGAAAATAAAGTGTGACTACTGAAGTGATAGTATGTAATTGACAAACATTTGAATGATTTATAAAATATATAAGAAATAAGAAAATATTCTTTCTCAGGCTACTTGAATATCATTGATATGTGTATAATAAACAATAAGAAAAAAACCTTACCAAGATTATTTGAATGAGATGACTGGTCTGTAAACAGCATTTTATAAATATATGTGAAAAAAAAACAGCAAACGAACCAACAACACAAACAAACACACTGTAGCTAGAGCGTTTCAACAAAATGGTTTGCTGAATTAACTCGTTCGCCAACAGCAGCCCATAAACTAAAAGATCCCTCTCACTTAATGCCTTTTTAGCGGGAAATATCTGGCGTCTCATTGGCTGATTCTTTCTCAGCTATGATTGGTGGTTGTATGTGACGTCATATAATCATAATTCGAAGGTAGGGGTAAAAAATCTATACTTATAACAGATAAATTATGACTAAAAAATAAAAAAATAGTATAAACATAAACTTAAAGTTGCTATTAATATTCTAGTAAATAGGTAATGAATCTTATTGAATGGTATAATTCAAACAAATACGTTATGATCGAAGAAATACTTGACTGCGTTCTGGCTACGGTGATAATTGTGCGTGCGTGTGTCTGTGAATGTGTAGTAAGCGAAGGCAATAACCAATAATCGTTGAGGAAGTTATAGCCAATCAGAGAACTGGAATATCCCGCTGAGTGAGTGTCCCGGTGCCTTATGAGTTGCTGTTCGAAATCCTGTCCAAATTTTATTAAGATTACTCATACAAAACATGGAGTTTGGGAGTACAGTTTATGTAGTTTCGATTTTTTGATGGGATCTATTCGTTTAAAAGGCATGTTCACTACACTCTTTACTCAATTTGCTATTATATATTTAAGCGTTTAATCTATTGCTGCAATATAGCCTACATATTGCATGCAGATAAATGATGACTTTAGAGACTGCATATTGTATGGAAATAAACTAAAAATAATAATAATTTAGTAATAAAATAGATTTAAATAATCTTGTTGTATAGGATGAAAAAGAAAAAGATTTAGAGTATTTGAACGAAATATCTCATGTGAATCTGACTCACTTGGCAACAGCAGCCCATAAGAGAGAGAAACCCTTTTACCTTATGCGTTTCCTTAGCGTGAAATATCTGGCGCCTCATTGGCTAATCCATCCTCTGCTATGATTGGTAGCTGTATATGACGTCATACAATCTCGTATTTCATGAATGAGTGAAACTTTGTTGTGGTAAAATATCTATACTTATTGTAGATAAATTAAGACTTAGAAATTAATTATTTTATATAAAAAGGCTTAACATATTATTGATTTAATAAAAAAAATAGATAATGGATCTGATTTCAACAGCAAGCTAAATAAATATGTAACTTTTAAAGGAGTAATTAATTGGGTTGTGGCTACGATGTTAGATGTATCTGTGTGAATTTGTAAACAAAGGCAACAACCAATCACAGCTGAGAAGATTCAGCCAATCAGAGGACTGGAATATCCCGACAATAGAGAGTTCCTGAAATTTATGAGTTGCTGTTTGCAAAACCTGTCCGAATTTCCATTGAATTGCTTTTAAACGTTTTAGTCATTGGGGACAACGGACTGACCTGAAGATTTTTTTTTTCAAGAGATATATTTCTATTCAAAATATACAAAGAGTTCCTTATAAGATGGTTTGATAACATATTTTATCGAGGAATATATTCTAATGACCAAATAATTTTTTTCTACTAAGAAAAAATTTACGTTTTTATGACGTCATAAGGAGTAGGATGAACTTTAAAGCTTGTCTAAATGACTGATTAATAATGTTTGCTGGTTTGAGTGAGGTATTCAGTATCACGTAACTAATATTCAATAATTCAAATAAATACTATTATTATATCAAGCTTATACAGCGAAGGAACTACAGTACATGACTAATTCGTATTTTGTGACATTTTAAGTAGGCTATAATTCAAATTATTCGAAAGAATAATGACTGTTTTGGTTACGATGTGTGTGTGTGTGTGTGTGCAGCTACAGTAAACAAAGGCAATAATCTGTCACAACTGAGGAAGTTATAATTAATCAGAGGACTGAAATGTATCGGCAAAAGGGAGTTTCGATCACTTATGCGTGCTTTAAAGAAAAACTATCCCGAATTTCGATATGTTTATATATAAAGGCCCTAGTTACTGGGGATGAAGCTGAAGATTTTTTCTTTTTAATGGGAATTAAAGTTATTTTCACTTTGAAAATAATTAGACAGTCCTTTAAAATATGTTTTTTTTATAACATATTACATCAGAGTAATAAATTCTGACTACCAAATCGTTATTCTTATTAAGAATATGATTTTGGGACATCATGAGGAGTAGGATGAACTTTCCAGTTTGCTTAAATGACTGATTAATTCTGTTTGCTGGTTTGAGTGAGGTATTGTGTAGTGCATGGATAATGTTCGATATTTAAATAGGTACTATTATTATACCGAGCTCATATAGAGAAGGAACTACATTACTGTAATTCATATTCTGTTGCATTTCAAGTATAATGTAATGAATTATTCGAAGTAATAATGGATTATCTATATCTATATATATATATATATATATATATATATATATATATATATATATATATTATTTTTATTATTATTATAATTACTAGCCAAGCTACAACCCTAGTTGGAAAAGCAAGATGCTACCACGCCGCTCAAGGGCTACAACAGGGAAAAATAGCCTAATGAGGAAAGGAAACAAGGAAAAACAAAATGATTTAAGAGTAATAACATTAAAATAAATATTTCTTATATAAACTATAAAAAACTTTAACAAAACAAGAGGAAGAGAAATTAGATAGAATAGTGTGCCCGATTGTACCCTCAAGCAAGAGAACTCTAACCCAAGACAGTGGAAGACCATGGTATAGAGGCTATGGCACCGTATATATATATATATATATATATATATATATATATATATATATATATATATATATATATATATATATATATATCACGGTGACCAGATTTTGAAAACTGAGATAGAGACACCTAAATCAGAGAGATATGTGAACAATATAGACACAACTTAGGGGAAGTTACACAGGCAGGGATGCAAGCTAAATCCTTCTCAGCTTGCTCATTATTGTCCAGGACCTACTTCATTGACTTTTTTGTTATAAACTGCATCCACTGAAAATTTTATTACAAACAGCTGTTCATTACATGTGTCGAATATAATTACAATATTGCAATCAAGCATGTTCACTGGTCACCCTGGCTTTGAACGGCCTCATAGATCTCAATGCTAGGCTATAGATCTCGAATCCATTAATTTGTGAAAATCAAAATTTGTAAGAATGTTAGGTACTAACCTTATCATGACAATACAGTACAGCCTGATTGGACGTTCTAGAATTGTTTTTTGTTTAAAATTTTTTTCAACCATAAACACCATGTAGGCCTACAGTAGGCCTACAACTATAACTTTATCTTGACATCAGAAAAAAATTTAGCAACCTATTTGTCAAACAATAAGCTAAGGAGACATGCTCTTAGGTTTGGTTAGGTTAGGTTGAGAAATTGAAGGTTGAAGAGTGTAAATTTTACAAGTAGGCCAATTCAACAATCAGTTTTTCCTAACTGATGCTGCTCTGATTTCTTAACAGTTCAATAATTCCAAGAAGCCTATTCTCAATTGCTTTCAACCATTGATTGCAAAATAAAATTCCGAATGTGATTTTGTTCTGCTGATAAGACCATTTCCTCTGTATTCTGTATTTAATCCATTGTTTTAATAATGTTTGTAACAACACAAACATAAAGAAAAATTGGGTCTATACATTTTTCTTTACTATATATTCTTTTTGGACTTTGGCCTTGAGTAAGTTTTTGTAATAAAATAAATATGAACTAATATGGATTCTAAATTCTTAACCTTAACTCACAAAATATTCAACATGATGATGAAAATGACATAAAAACATAAAATGTTTCTCATTCCCAAAAGAAAAGAAAGTGTGACTACTGAAGTGATAGTATGTAATTGACAAACATTTGAATGATTTATAAAATATATAAGAAATAAGAAAATATTCTTTCTCAGGCTACTTGAATATCATCGATATGTGAATAATAATCAATAAGAAAAAACCTTACCTAGATTATTTGAATGAAAGGACTGGTCTGTAAACAGCATTTTAAAAATATATGTAAAAATAAAACAGCAAACGAACCAACAAAACAAACAAACACACTGTAGCTAGAGCGTTTCAACAAAATGGCTTGCGTGAATTAACTCGTTAGCCAACAGCAGCCCATAAACTAAGAGATCCCTCTCACCTAATGCCTTTTTAGCGGGAAATATCTGGCGTCTCATTGGCTAATTCTTCCTCAGCTATGATTGGTGGTTGTATGTGACGTCATACAATCATAATTCGAAGGTAGGGGTAAAAAATCTATACTTATAGCAGATAAATTATGACTAAAAAATAAAAAATAGTGTAAAAATAAACTTAAAGTTGCTATTAATATTTTAATAAATAGATAATGAATCTTGTTAAATGGTATAAGTCAAACAAATACGTCATGATCGAAGAAATACTTGACTGCGTTCTGGCTAAGGTGATAATTGTGCGTGCGTGCGTCTGTGAATGTGTAGTAAGCGAAGGCAACTACCAATAATAGTTGAGGAAGTTATAGCCAATCAGAGGACTGGAATATCCCGGTGAGAGAGTTTCCCGGTGACTTATGAGTTGGCGTTCGAAATCCTGTCCAAATTTTATTAAGATTACACATACAAAACATGGAGTTTGGGAGTACAGTTTATGTAGTTTCGATTTTTTGATGGGATCTATTCGTTTAAAAGACATCTTCACTACACTCTTTACTCAATTTGCTATACATTTAAGTGTTTAATCTATTGCTGCAATATATCCTACATATTGCATGCAGATAAATGAAGACTTTAAAGACTGCATATTGTATGGAAATAAACTCAAAATAATAATAATTTAGTAATAAAATAGATTTAAATACTCTTGTTGTATAGGATGGAAAAAGAAAAAGATTTAGTTGAACGAATATCTCGTGTGAATCTGATTCGCTTGGCAACAGCAGCCCATAAGAAAGAGATACCTTTCCACCTTATGCGTTTCCTTAGCGGGAAATATCTGACGCCTCATTGGCTAATCCATCCTCTGCTATGATTGGTAGCTGTATATGACGTCATACGATCTCGTATTTCATGAATGAGTGAAACTTTGTTGTGGTAAAATATCTATACTTATTGTAGATAAATCAAGACTTAAAAATTAATAATTTTATAAAAAAGAAACTTAGAATAATATTGATTTAATAAAAATAATAGATAATGGATCTGATTTAAACAGCAAGCTGAATAAATACGTAACTTTTAAAGGAATACTTAATTGCGTTCTGGCTACGATGTTAGATGTAGCTGTGTGAATTTGTAAACAAATGCAACAACCAATCACAGCTGAGAAGCTACAGCCAATCAGAGGACTGGAATATCCCGACAATAGAGAGTTCCTGGAATTTATGAGTTGCTGTTTGCAAAACCTGTCCGAATTTCCATTGAATTGCTTTTAAACGTTTTAGTCATTGGGGACGACGGACTGACCAGAAGATTTTTTTTTTTTTCAAGAGATATTATACTTTTATTAAAAATATACAAAGAATTCCTTAAAAGATGGTTTAATAACATATTTTATCGGAGGAATATATTCTAATGACCAAATAATTATTTCTAATAAGAAAAAAATACGTCTTTATGACGTCATAAGGAGTAGGATGAACTTTAAAGCTTGTCTAAATGACTGATTAATTCTGTTTGCTGGTTTGAGTGAGGTATTCAGTATCACGTAACTAATATTCAATAATTCAAATAAATATTATTATTATATCAAGCTTATATAGCGAAGGAACTACAGCACATGACTAATTCGTATTTTGTGACATTTCAAGTAGGCTATAATTCAAATCATTCGAAAGAATAATGACTGTTTTGGTTTTGGTTACGATGTGTGTGTGTGCGTGTGTGTGTGTGTGCAGCTACAGTAAACAAAGGCAATAATCTGTCACAACTGAGGAAGTTATAATTAATCAGAGGACTGAAATGTATCGCCTAAAGGGAGTTTCGATCACTTATGCATGCTTTAAAGAAAAACTATCCCGAATTTCGATATGTTTACATATAGAGGCCCTAGTTACTGGAGATGAAGCTGAAGATTTTTTTTAAGGGAATTAAAGTTATTTTCTCTTTCAAAATAATTAGACAGTCCTTTAAAAGATGTTTTATATAACATATTACATCAGAGTAATAAATTCTGACTACCAAATCATTATTCTTATTAAGAATATGATTTTGGGACATCATGAGGAGTAGGATGAACTTTCCAGTTTGCTTAAATGACTGATTAATTCTGTTTGCTGGTTTGAGTGAGGTATTGCGTAGCGCATGGATAATGTTCGATATTTAAATAGGTATTATTATTATATCGAGCTCATATAGAGAAGGAACTACATTATTGTAATTCATATTCTGTTGCATTTCAAGTATAATGTAATGAATTATTCGAAGTAATAATGGATTATATACATACATATATATATATATATATATATATATATATATATATATATATATATATATATATATATATATATTATCATTACTAGCCAAGCTACAACCCTAGTTGGAAAAGCAAGATGTTATACGCCGCTCAAGGGCTACAACAGGGAAAAATAGCTCAGCGAGGAAAGGAAATAAGGAAATAAATAAATAATGAGAACAAATTAACAATAACTCATTGTACAAACAGTAACAACGACAAAAAAGATATGTCATATATAAACTATAAAAAGACTTATGTCACCCTGTTCAACATAAAAAACATTTGCTTCAACTTTGAGCTTTTGAAGTTCTACTGATTCAACTACCAGATTAGGAAGATCATTCCACAACTTGGTCACAGCTGGAATAAAACTTCTAGAATACTGTGTAGTATTGAGCCTCACGATGGAGAAGGCCTGACTATTAGAATTAACTGCTGGCCTAGTATTACGAACAGGATGGAATTGTCCAGGAGGATCTGAATGTAAAGGATGGTCAGAATTATAAAAAATCTTATGCAACATGCAAAATGAACTAATTGAACGACGGTGCCAAAGATTAATATCTAGATCAGGAATAATAAATTTAATAAACCGTAAGTTTCTGTCCAACAAATTAAGATGAGAATCAGCAGCTGAAGACCAGACAGGAGAACAATACTCAAAACAAGGTAGAATGAAAGAATTAAAACACTTCTTCAGAATAGATTGATCACAGGAATCTTGAAAGACTTTCTCTATAAGCCAATTTATATATATATATATATATATATGTATATATATATATATATATATATATATATATATATATATATATATATATATATATGTATATCTATATACAATATATATTTATATATATATATATATATATATATATATATATATTCAAGTTTGTAAAGTATGATAATAATTTTAAGATGGTTGAAATTATACCAATCTATATTCTATAAATATACAATACTACAATATTGCTTACTTCTTAAAATTGCCAAAAACCCACTGAAAATGGGTCATTGTTTTTTAAATCTTTAGAATTTAAATTGAAAAAAGGCAGAATATATAAAGATATTAAATTTGGCGTATTTTGCTCATTAAACGCACACGCAGTCTTGTTCATTTCAAATAAGGAAAACAAAATTTATGTGCTAGCAGCTAAAAGTCAGCTATGGTTCTTGTCTTCTAAACTGACCGTGTAATTATCATGATATGTGTGGTAACATATTTGTGTTGACTTCAATCTTTGGATGGATGAAGCATCAAATCCTGATGATTAAGCATTTCGTGAGTTATTGGAATCATATCAATTGGTGAATAATGTCGACTGTGCAACTGCTTTAACTGGACGAACAAGATACCACGACGGTGGAGGTCCTGTAGAGAGTAGGGTTCCCTTGCTGTATAGGACGGGAAAAAACAGCCGTCAAAGTAAAGATATATGTTAATTCTATTATTATTTTCGAGATAAAAACGTTTTTACATTTGCAAGGGCATTAGTAGATTAATGGGTAATTTCTTCAACACGTATAAAGCATCTGCTTAGCATTGTGACCAATTCCAAGGGACATCCTATTTGAGTAAATTATGAAGCAGATTTAGAATATCAGTTGCACTAGGTAAAAACTTTGCCATATAGTTCACTACACCAAGATCGAATGATTGATTGATTTGAGGATTTTTCGGGCATCTTGACATCGAAGGTCATTGACACTGATCACACACACAAAAAAAAAAAAAAAAAAAAAAAAAAAAAAAAAAAAAAAAAAAAAAAAAATCAAGGGTCTGTGTAGTAAGAAACTCAGATATGGCTTTTATTTTCTCAGAATCAGACATAAGACCATCTTTGGTAATGACATGACCCATACAAGAAACACTGTCAGTTTGGAGCACTAATTTCTCCTTGTTTAGTTTTATATTTTGTTCACGATGCCTTCTAAGAAAAGATTCAAGATTACGGTCATGTTCATCTAAAGTTAATTCCATGGACAATATTATCAGCAATACAAACAACACCAGGTAAATCATTTAATGTATTAAGAATATTTAAATTTCTGAAGAAACACTAAGACCAAAGGGGACCTGCAACCATTTAAATCTACCAAAACATATTTGAAAAGTAGTCAATAGGCTTAATGCCTCAGCAAGATTCACTTGCCAGATGCTAAATAGACTTCTCTAACTCCTGCAAAGTCTCATCAAGAACTGGTAGAGCTAAATGTTTACGCAACAGGACTTTGTTTAGCTCTTTTGGATCAAAGCAAACTCGTTTGTTACCATTCCTTTTGTGCGCTATGACTAACTGACTGACCCAAGGAGTAGGTTGCTCCACAGACACAATTACACCAAGGTTAACTAGTCTATCTAGTGCCTCTTTCAACTTAGAACGAATAGAAATAGGTATTAGGTTATCAGGCATAATTACAGGTTTAGCATCATCACACATATTTAGTTGTTGAACACAAGAAAAAGAACCCACCTTGCCATCAGTGACGTCTTTGTACTTGTCTTCTATATGTGCAGAATATACTCTTTTAAAATTGTCTTCACATACCTGAATTAAATTCCTATGAACACTTGCCCTTTTGCCCAACAGCCGAAAATAGTAATTTTCTACAACAATAAATTCTACACAACGTTTTCTTTATATTTTATGATTAACAATATTCCTTCTACATATACTTAATGGAATTAGTTTACTTTTATTCAAAGTGGACAACACTTCGTTAGTTTTCTCAACAGTTTTTTTTAGCATAGCTTACAGGTAAAATGTTCACAGTAGAACCAGTATCAATTTGAAAATTTAACTTTTCAATATTTGATATCTATCAGAATTACATTCATCATTAACTTCAACATTATTCATCCATTCAGCATCAGAAGATTCATTATCATCAACTTGAGGTACATGTTTACGTTTAACCTTTAGTTTGGCACTAGATCTGGAATTATCTTTATTTACAGAAAATGGATATTTCAGAGTAAAATTATTTGTTATTAGACACCTACTACAATTCTTTCCATAAGCTGAACACTTTGCGACCACAAAACAGACATTCTTTATTAAAAGAGTTATCTACAGGAACATTTTTGAAATACATACACTTAACTGGCTTAGCATCATACCTTTGGTGATAACCCACTTTATGCACTTCAGCACTTTCTGGACGTTGCACCTTATTCCTAAGAGGAGCATTCTCAGCAGCTTTACATGTGTCAATACACTAGTCTAAACTCTAAAGTAAGTTTCGTAACCTTAAGTAGGTCCTTTTTGACGCTAGTGTCTTTTATCCTTAAGACAATGCGATCTCTAAACACTTATCACAGTAGTCACAAGTTTTATTTAGCGACCTCAAATCAGAAAGAAACTTGTCAAATGCTTCACCTTCCTCTTGACAGCGACTGTAGAAAATGAAACGTTCATAAGTTTCGTTGACTTCCCCAACGACGAATTCATCAAATTTACTTACGACTTCCGTAACAGTTCTGGCATCTTGAGGAGTATTACACTGGAATCCATTGTAGATATCAAGAGCGTCATCTGCTAGGGTGTGCAAAAAGAGAGCAACCTGTATTTACTGAGGCTTTATTTGGAGCTTAGAGAGGGTTTCAAAAATGTCCCAGCTCTGTTTAAATATCCTCCAGCCTACAAGGACGTTAGAAGACAGACTAAATTGTTGAGGTGGCTTAGTACCAGGCACCATTCGGCTGGCACTGGGGTTATGAGTTTCATCATCCGGCATGGTAAAGGTTAGGTTAGGCTATGCAGTTAAATCAGACATAAAAGCCTGAATCATGAAGATCAGAGACATGAAGACAAGCATCAGAGAATCAGTAAACACAGACTATGCTAATAATTACTAGATTTAGGCATTCAGAAGCATAATTTCAACTCGAGTTCATAGGCTAGGTGGATAAGTTACACTACTGTAGGATATTTTAAGCAGACTCACCACTAGCCTAGGTAAGCAGATTAGTCTAAATTAAAAAATTTTCAGGGATCAAAACTTGGTAGCCTAAAAGCCTAAATATTTCAATATCCATGACTGGCGACATCAGGAATCAAGCTTACCATTATAACACCAGGCACAACCAGTTAAGTCTATCACCGGCAGTTATCATCAGTTAGCTTGGATTGATTGATTGATTTGAGGTTTTCTGGCATTCTGACATCTAAGGTCATTGACGCCGATCGGTAAGCTTGGAGTTACCCTGACGATAAGCTATATCAGTAGCAGCTGGGTGGAACAGACATAACTTAGTCTAATTTAGAGTAACTTTCAGTTCTTAGCTTTTTATCCCTCCTCTGCAACCATGTTTGGTTCTCAGCCTGTTAATAATCATCTTGGTACCATATCTTCACACAGGACTCAAGACTTTATTCTATCTAATACGTGGGAGGAAGAAACAACAGATTTAGAATAGATAACTGACAGGTTGTTATCATACAATGATTCTTAGAGATCATAGTTTACATGTCTCATAGATATCTTACTTTATGTTTCACTTGGTAACCCGTACTAGCGTGCTTATCAGTGTCCCTATAGTCTTTTGACCTACAAAAGTTTTTATTATATGATCTTGACTCCTTCTGAGCCAGTACATAATTATCAGCGCAGACAGCTGTTTCACGAAGGGTGGATAACTTTTTCTCACTTATTATTATTATTATTATTATTATTATTATTATTATTATTATTATTATTATTCAAAGTCAAGCTACAATCATAGTTGGAAAAGCAGGAAGCTATAAGCCCAAGGGCTCCAACAGGGAAAAATAGTCCAGTGAGGAAAGGAAATATGGAAATAAATAAACTACAAGTGAAGTAAGGAACGATTAAAATAAAATATTCTAAGACCAATAACAACATTAAAAAAGATCTTTAAAAAATAAACTATAAAACTTAAAAAAAAAACAAGAGGAAGAAAAATAAAATAGAACGGTGTGCTCAAATTTACCCTCAAGCAAGAGAAATCTAACCAAAGACAGTGAAAAACCACGGTACAAAGGCTCTGGCACTACCTAAGACTAGAGGACAATGGTTTGATTTTGTAAGTGTCCATTCTCCTAGAAGAGCTTCTTACCATAGCTAGAGTCTATTTTGCTCTTACCAAAAGTAAAGTAGCCATTTTTATTAACACGATATTTTAACTGCTCAATTGATAAATAGTTTCCATTAATCTTTTAGAATAATACTTACATTCTGATGCCTTACAGCATTTATGAAAACAAACCGATTGTTCCCTATTCCTACTGAATTCTACATGCCTCTTTATCTTGTTTTGACTAACTCCTAAACCCTTTTCTATAAGCCTATGAAATTAGTTCCTAGGCCTGCAAAAAAGGATTTTTAAATTCATAATCATCAATCCTTTCCCCAGGAATGAAAACATAGACTTTTTGTGCCCTACCACACACAATTCCTGACAACATATATGCCCGATTTTCCGCTGGCCACTTACATCTTTAGCTTTCCTCTCAAAACAGACAAAATATTCATATATATATACTGTATATATATATATATATATATATATATATACATATATATATATATATATATATATATATATATATACACTACCGCTAGAGAGTTATGAGTTCCTTTGACTGGCCAGAAAGTACTACATGGGACCCTTCTCTCTGGTTACGGTTCTTTCCCTTTGCCTACACATACACCGAATAGTCTGGCCTATTCTTTACAGATTCTCCTCTGTCCTCATACACCTGACAACACTACCAAACAATTCTTCTTCACCCAAGGGGTTCACTACTGCACTGTAATTGTTCAGTGGCTACTTTCCTCTTGGTAAGGGTAGAAGAGACTCTTTAGCTATGGTAAGAAGCTCTTTTAGGAGAAGGACACTCCAAAATCAAACCATTGTTCTCTAGTCTTGGGTAGTGCCATAGCCTCTGTACCATGGTCTTAGACTGTCTGAGTTCTCTTACTTAAATGTACACTTGGACACACTATTCTATCTAATTTCTCTTCCTCTAGTTTTGTTAAAGTCTTTGTAGTTTATATAGGAAATATTTATTTTAATGTTGTTACTGTTCTTAATATTTTATTTTTCCTTGTTTCTTTTCCTCACTGGGCTATTTTCCCTGTTGGGGCCACTGGGCTTATAGCATCTTGCTTTTCCAACTAGGGTTGTAGCTTAGCAAATAATATATATATATATATATATATATATATATATATATATATATATATACATACATATATATATATATATATATATATATATATATATGACACTATATTTACGTGAATTCTTACAATAAATAAAGGAATCAACTTTCAGACATTAGGAAGTCGCTCAACCAATGTAAAATACTATGCAATAGATAAGACTAACGAAAACCATTTAAGAATAATTCCCTTTTTCCTATTCATGAAATAACCATCATTATCATCCCCTCCGCGATTTCCCCGACGGGAATTTCATGCAACGAGTCTTCAACTATCTGTCAAAGATCTCCATTTCTCTAAGATATTCAAAAGTGAATGAGAAATATTCAATGAATCTTTTCATACCTGGCCTTACCCTAGCGCCACCTGTCAGTCAAAGATGGCGTCATCTCTGAGACGTGTCAGTCATCCGTTGCTTATGGATGTATAGAGTATGCTTCTTGTTCTAGGTTTTCTTAATATATTTAATCACTTTCTTCTGATAAGTTATTTCTAAGATATTCAATCTCTTTTTTATAATCGGGTACGCTATTCTATCTCGTTTCTCTTCCTCTTGAAGTTGATATAGTTTATATATTATAGATATTATTTAATAATGTTAATGTCCTTAAAATTTTTTATTTTAATTGTTAATTAATTCTCTTGCAGTTTATTTATTTCTTTGTTTCCTTTCCTCACTGGGCTATTTTTCCCTGTTGGAGCCCCTGGGCTTATAGCATCTTGCTTTTCCAACTAGGGTTGTAGCTTGGATAGTAATAATAATAATAATAATAATAATAATAATAATAATAATAATAATAATAATAATAATAATAATAGTACGCTATTCTATCACGTTTCTCTTCCTCTTGAAGTTTCTATAGTTTATATATGATAGATCTTATTTAATGTTGTTAATGTTCTTAAATTTTTCTACTTTAATTTTTCATTACTTCTGTTATAGTTTATTTATTTCCTTGTTTCTTTTCCTCACTGGGCTATTTTTCCCTGTTGGCGCCCTTGGGCCCATAGCATCCTGCTTTTCCAACTAGATTTGTAGCTTAGCTTGTAATAATAATAATAATAATAATAATAATAGTATTGTTGACAGAGTTTATATAGCTAATTTTCGTATATGCTTTATAATTACTTGAATTAGTTCATGGTCAATATTTTTCACAACAAGGAATAATAACCCAGTGAAGAAAGGAAACAAGGAAATAAATAAACTAGAAGCGAAGTAATGAACAATCAAAATAAAATATCTAAAAAAAAAAAACAGTAACAACATTAAATTAGATTTTCTATATATA
>NC_090726.1:29604919-29614919 GCF_036898095.1 Palaemon carinicauda | reverse complement strand
AACTTTGGTTCCAGTGCCCTCGAATGTCCCTCTGGAAATCCTAAGCTCATTCCAACTTTGGTTTTTATTGCCCTGGAATGTCCCTCTGGAAATCCTGAGCTCATTTCAACTTTGGTTCCAGTGCCCTCGAATGTCCCTCTGGAAATCCTGAGCTCATTCTAACTTTGGTTTCTAGTGCCCTCGAATGTCCCTCTGGAAAGCCTAAGCTCATTTCAACTTTTGTTCCAGTGCCCTCGAATGTCCCTCTGGAAATCCCAAGCTCATTCCAACTTTGGTTTTTATTGCCCTGGAATGTCCCTCTGTAAATCCTTAGCTCATTTCAACTTTGGTTCCAGTGCCCTCGAATGTCCCTCAGGAAATCCTGAGATCATTCTAGTTGTGAAGTTTGTATTTACTGTTATTGTTGTCATTGTATAATAAATAAGGAACTTAAAGGTCTATGGACATAAATCCAGCCCTCAGTTTTATTTCTTCTTCCTTCCTGGTAGCAACACTGACGGTGTTTTGGTACCGTTGCTGATGATGTTAAATCAACAAAAGCGCCTTGATGTTGAAATTCTCTATGACCTAGAACATACAGGTGAGATTTTAATAATAAAGTGAAAAAATTAAATAGATGTGTCGTCTTATTTTATAACGTTGGGAAAAAAATCGAAGCACCTTGATGTTCTGTTTAACCGCACTGTAACTAGGACCCACTTAGATTCTGTAGCCTACTAAATGATTAGTGCAGGAGAGTAATATCAACCTGAGTTGTGTCGTATTTTATGTAATGTAAAGATAAAGAATTTTACACATTGTTCATTTGTACCTACATTAAAATTACAGAAAAATGCATTGGGACAAATACATTGATTTCAATCACTCTTTGCTACACTGTACTTTATTGTACTGTACTGTGATATTCTGTATTATTCTGCATTGGAACTTGACGTGAAGCTAAATTACAGAAGTCAAAAACATTAGTGCAACAAACTATATATTTGGTTCCTGTTTTATGTGCAATACTTTCTGGTGTTGTATAATATCCTTCAATATGTCGAGTAGGGAAGGGCATCGCAGACATGAATCTAATTTCAATGTTGCATACTGTCTTAATAACATCTGATTTATCAAGCTATAACTAATTCCTAACAGTAATTACAGTAGTACAGTTCAGTAAACTGACACCATATCAGCTACATGAAATTCAAATAGAATTACCTGATTCGCTTGCAACTTAAGAATGCTGTTGGTTTTAAGTGCACCATATTCTTGCTGATTAGCTATTATTATTATTATCATTATTATTATTATTATTATTATTATTATTATTATTATTATTATTACTAGCCAAGCTACAACCCTAGTTGGAAAAGGAAGATGCTATAAGCCCAAGGGCTCCAATAGGGAAAAATTACCCAGTGAGGAAAGGAAATATGGAAATAAATAAATGATGGGAACAAACTAACAATGAATCATTCTAAAAACAGTAACAACGTCAAAATAGATATGTCATATATAAACTATTAACAACGTCAAAAACAGATATGTCATATATAAACTATAAAAAGACTCATGTCAGCCTGGTCAACATAAAATACATATGGTATTGACCAAGGGAAAGAGTAAATAATTATATTCCTTAGGAAAATTGCATAGATAAATATTATACAGGAAGAACTTAAGCTTTAACTTATATTTAGCTAAACAATGTCAAGGTGATCCACCAGAATTTTATGTGTGTATTGTTTATAGTTCGTCATATTACACAAGAAGAACTTAAGCTTTAACTTATATTTAGCTAAACAATATCAAGGTGATTCACCATAATTTCATGTGTGTATTGTTTATAGTTCGTCATATTTTACAGGAAGAACTTAAGCTTTAACTTATATTTACTTAAACAATATCAAGGTGATTCACCATAATTTCATGTGTGTATTGTTTATAGTTCGCCATATTATGTAGGAAGAACTTAAGCTTTAACTTATATTTACCTAAACAATATCAAGGTGATCCACCATGATTTTATGTGTGTATTGTTTATGTTCGTCATATTATACAGGAAGAACTTAAGCTTTAACTTATATTTACCTAAACAATGTCAATGTGATCCACCATGATTCTATGTGTGTATTGTTTATAGTTCGTCATATTATACAGGAAGAACTTAAGCTTTAACTTATATTTACCTAAACAATATCAAGGTGATCCGCCATTATTTTATGTGTGTATTGTTTATAGTTCGTCATATTACACAAGAAGAACTTAAGCTTTAACTTATATTTACCTAAACAATGTCAATGTGATCCACCTTAATTCTATGTGTGTATTGTTTATAGTTCGTCATATTATACAGGAAGAACTTAAGCTTTTAACTTATATTTACCTAAACAATGTCAATGTGATCCACCATAATTCTATGTGTGTATTGTTTATAGTTCGTCATATTACACAAGAAGAACTTAAGCTTTGATTTATATTTACCTAAACAATGCTGAGTGATCCACCATAATTCAATGAGTATTGTTTTTAGTTCGTCATATTATACAGGAAGAACTTAAGCTTTAACTTATATTTACCTAAACAATGTCAATGTGATCCACCATAATTTTATGTGTGTATTGTTTATAATTCGTCATATTACACAAGAAGAACTTAAGCTTTGATTTATATTTACCTCCTAAACAATGCTGAGTGATCCACCATAATTTTATGTGTGTATTCGTCATATTATACAGGAAGAACTTAACCTTTAATTTATATTTACCTAAACAATGTCAAGGTGATCCACCATAATTTTATATGCGCATTGTTTTTAGTTCGTCATTAAAGCATTCTTCAGGCTGTTTTAACCCAGTATTCTTTGTTCTCCCGATACAAAACAAAAAAGACAGTTTATCATTGTTGCATACAAGTGATCTGGCTGGGATCATGTTGCATCAGTACGACGGATCTTTGAAGACTTTGAAGATGCTGATAGAATTAGGAAATCCTCAAACGTTCCTGGTGACGTTCTGCTCTTTTTCTAACGTCTTGGATATCTTCCAGAAGGTAAGGATGGGAACTTTAAGTTATCCTTAATCGTTGCGAGCCTTTATTATTATTATTATTATTATTATTATTATTATTATTATTATTATTATTATTATATATATATATATATATATATATATATATATATATATATATATATATACAACACACACACACACACACACACACACACACATATATATATATATATATATATATATCGATATATATGTATATATATACATATATATATACTGTACATATATATCTATATATATATATTTATATATATCGATATATATGTATATATATATACATATATATCGATATATATGAATATATGTATATATATATATATATATATATATATATATATATATATATATATATATATATATATATATATTCCTTTTATAGTTCTTGTCGTAATCCTAATACAAATATAAAATGTTATATCAATGTTAGCCTTTGAAAAATGGACACTAATTACTATTATAAATTGGCATTTTATTTTCTTGCTCATAATTTTAAAACCAGATTAAAGCTGGGCGTTTGAAAAGCTACTTGGTCCATTGGGTGCTGATATTCAGTTGGGAAGACTTCGAGGAGGAGTCCTTGGAGGCACTCCGAGACCTCGTCTTCGAGGGAACTCGAGTGACACTCGTCCAGAGGGAGAGATCCCGAATCTACAATGTCTTTGAGGGGGACATCGACGTCGAAGGGAATGTACAGTAAGTTTTTTAAAGGCCGTCGGAACTGGCAATCTAATACTTTTTTTTTTATTTTTTTTTTTTTTTTGCATCACAGAAGGAAGAGACGGCCACTTCTCTTGGAAGAAAGAGGCCCGATAGGAGGTATAAGTGCCCTCAAAGATTCAATACTAAATATGTCCGGACGAATACCTATATGAATCACACACAATTTATATATACATATATATATATGTATATATATACATATATATATATATATATATATATATATATATGTTTATATATATATATATATATATATATATATATATGAATATATGTATTATCTATCTATCTATATATATATATATATATATATATATATATATATATATATATATATATATATATATATACATGTGTGTATGTATCTGTGTGAGAGTGAGAGTTTAATCTATTAGTAGATTATCTATAAGTATTTTCCTTTTGTACTAGAAGTTTTTATAAAAATCCTTTAGATATATATCTCATGCAATACTTTAAACATGTCGAATACAAACGGTTTAGATATTTGATAAAAACAAATGATAATTTTGAGTTAATTTCGTGATGACCATAAATCCGAAAGTAATGTTACATGTTAGAAAGTCCCCTTGATTTAACAACGATATTTCGCAGCTTCTACTTCCTCGGTCCTTGGAGCCATACGCGACGGATCGTGACGTCACAAGGAAAGAACAAATACTGGAACATGAATGGTCGAAAGCTTACCATAGCAGCCAATAACGCCCTTCCTTACCTTGGGTTGGGCGAACGTAATCCTGACGGTACCTACGAACCCTACTCCGGGTTGGACCTGTCGATTCTGAATACACTGGGGGCGTCTATGAATTTCACGTGAGTATTTTGTTGCCATTACTAATCGGATACCGGACGGTACGGGCCGGTGCGGGCCGGTACGGGCGCCACCCCAACAAAACGTGGCACCACATGCAAGACGTACCAACCCACTAGGTTTTACTTAGCGTGGATAAAAGTTTTACGTGATTGTCTACTACTATTAAATACTCTTACGGGAGCAAGATACGTGAATGTGTAACCCCACCTTGAATGTAATATTCCTGATATAGAAATTGTCCACAATGGTAATCTCTTCTTTTTTGTCTGTTGTTGAGAAACAATGATTTCGTTTTTTTTTTTTTATCTTTGGTGTATATTTACAAATTATTTCCTCTACGAAGCAGTTGCATTTTATCTTTTATCTAAGAAAAGAAAGAAAAAATTATTATTATTATTATTATTATTATTATTATTATTATTATTATTATTATTCAACAGATACCGAGTGGTCCGTCCGCCAGATGGCCAATGGGGTTACCCCGAAGCTGACGGGTCCATAAGCGGCATGATTGGAATGGCGGCCAGAAGGGAAGTTCACATGGCCATCACAGGCATTGCCATTAATGGTATTCATCTCAGATGTTAATTACCTCCGCCAACGAAGTTGGGAGGAGGTTATGATTTCGTCCGTTTGACTGTTTTGTTCGTTTGTTTGTTTGTGAACAACTTCCTGGGCACAACTTTACTCATAGAGTAGTGAAACTTTCAGGGATTAATTATTGTATTGATACGTGGAAGTGATTCAATTTTGACTAGGTCAAAGGTCAAGGTCAAGGTAGACCAAAAGGTCGACCGAGTTAAGTCTAACCTCGAGAAATAAGCTGTTGTGGCGGAGGTCTGCACTCCCAGAGTGCTTTTCTAGTTTTGATTATTCTAGATAGTAATGGTATATACTCTAAGAAATTGTTTGGCATCGCTCTTAATCGAAATGGTATTCCTTCACTCTATCAATATGTATTTTAGATACCTTTTAATCCAATTACCTCCGCCAACGAAGTTGTAAGGAGGTTATGTTTTACACCCAGTTTGTGTGTGTTTGTTTGTGAACACGTTCCTGGCCACAATTTTGATTGTACACTAATGAAACTTGCAGGGATTAACTGTTATGTAAAAAGCTGGAAATTAATAAATTTTGGAAGGTCAATGTCAAAGGTCAAGGTCGCAGTCAAGAAAAATGTCCATTTCACGTAATCGGCCATAAGTTTGGACATCGTTGTCATAAAGACTTGGTTCATATTTGATAGTATGAAAATCCACGTCAATTCATACATGTTAAGGTCAAAGGTCAAGGTCGAGAAATAAGCTGCCGCGGAGAAAGTCTGCTCTCTACTGAGTGGCACTCTAGTTCAGATAGCATTGGTTTACATTCTTGCTGCCAATAGTATTTTTCTAGAAAAACTGTTTGATCGCCGGAACTATAGTCCATTTCTTTTATCGAGGCATATTTGCACCGACTTGCTGGGGTGCCCTTTTAGCTGGAAAAAGTTTCCTGATCGCTGATTGGTTAGAATTATCTTGTCCAACCAATCAGCGATCAGGCATATTTGCACCGACTTGCAGGGGTGCCCTTTTAGCTGGGAAAAGTTTCCTGATCGCTGATTGGTTAGAATTATCTTGTCCAACCAATCAGCGATCAGGAAACTTTTCCCAGCTAAAAGGGCACCCCTGCAAGTCGGTGCAAATATGCCTCGATAAAAGAAATGGACTATAGTCGCAGTTTCTGGTAATCAGTCTATTAAATATTTTGTCTATTATGTTAGCAAATTATTATATAAGTAAATTGGTTTTACGAATGAGTATTCTATAAAGAAAAGGGGTTTACATATATGCATAGGATGAAGGAAAGGGTTTATTGAGGTATATAGTATACAGGAAATAGGTTTTTGTATTTGCTTAATATTATACATTAAAGGAAAATGGCGGACGAATATGTATTAAATAAATAAAAGCTGATTATGGTGCATATATGAGAGAGGAGTTTTAGTTTTGGGTCTACGACAAATGAAAGAGGTTTAGAAATGTGCATGTAATTAAGTGAATATGTATACAATACGGAAAAGCTATCTATGTATACGTATACAACAATGAATAGTGGTTCATGTATGACTATTATATATATATATATATATATATATATATATATATATATATATATATATATATATATATAATAGAAGTAAGATATTTATATACGTGTACTGTATACATTATTATTATTATTATTATTATTATTATTATTATTATTATTATTATTATTATTATTATTATTACTTGCTAGGCTACAACCCTATTTGGAAAAGCAGTATGCTATAAGCCCAGGGGGTCTCCAGCAGGGAAAATAGCCCAGTGAGGAAAGGAAACTTAAGGAATAATAAAATATTTCAAGAAGAGTAACATTAAATTAAATATATCCTATATAAAACTATAAAAATTGTTTTCTTTTGACAGCGAAAAGAGCTTCAGTGGTCGACTTCACTGTTCCTTACATCGCTAACTACCTGATTATCATTACGAGAGCCCGGAAAGAGAGGAACCGAGCGCTGGCTGTCCTCTCCCCCTTCTCCACACAAGTGAGTCAGATGTTTTGAAAACTATAATAATACTAAAACCGACTCAAAACCTCTTTAAAACATTTCCAACCAATGTTTTTATGTCGAACAGGCTGATCTAAGTCTTTTTGTAGTTTATGTATGACATTTCTGTTTTGACGTTGTTGCTGTTTTTAGAATGATTTATTGTTAATTTGTTCTCATCATTTATTTATTTCCTTATTTCCTTTCCTCACTGGGCTATTTTTCCCTGTTGGAGCCCTTGGGCTTATAGCATCTTGCTTTTCCAACTAGGGTTGTAGCTTAGCTAATAATAATAATAATACTCCTTTCCTCACTGGGCTATTTTTCTCTGTTGGAGCCCTTGGGCTTATAGCATCTTGCTTTGCCAACTAGGGTTGTAGCTTAGCTAGTAATAATAAGAATAATAATAATAATAACAATAATAATAACAATAATAATAATAATTTGCTGTGGTGAATGAACCACAAGCGTGAAAGGATCTGTTGTTTAGATTCAAATATCTACCTATCTACCATGCCACTTAACCAAATTTTGGGAGGTATCCGACATTAAAAAAGGAACACAAGGGGACTTTCCCTCTCTTCGCTCCTCTCAGCCTAACGAGGGATTCAGCCGAGTTTGGTTGGTACTGTTAGGGTGCCACAGCTCACCCTCCCCCGTTATCCACCACGATGAAGCTTCATATGCTGCAAGGCCAATAGAATTTTGCTTCATATGCTGCAAGGCCAATAGAATTTTGCTTCATATGCTGCAAGGCCAATAGAATTTTGCTTCATATGCTGCAAGGCCAATAGAATTTTGCTTCATATGCTGCAAGGCCAATAGAATTTTGCTTCATATGCTGCAAGGCCAATAGAATTTTGCTTCATATGCTGTAAGGCCAATAGAATTTTGCTTCATATGCTGCAAGACCAATAAAATTTTGCTTCATATGCTGCAAAGCCAATAGAATTTTGCTTCATATGCTGCAAGACCAATAAAATTTTGCTTCATATGCTGCAAGGCCAATAGAATTTTGCTTCATATGCTGCAAGGCCAATAGAATTTTGCTTCATATGCTGCAAGACCAATAGAATTTTGCTTCATATGCTGCAAGACCAATAGAATTTTGCTTCATATGCTGCAAGGCCAATAGAATTTTGCTTCATATGTTGCAAGGCCAATAAAATTTTGCTTCATATGCTGCAAGACCAATAAAATTTTCCTTCATATGCTGCAAGACCAATAAAATTTTGCTTCATATGCTGCAAGGCCAATAAAATTTTGCTTCATATGCTGCAAGACCAATAGAATTTTGCTTCATATGCTGCAAGGCCAATAAAATTTTGCTTCATATGCTGCAAGGCCAATAGAATTTTGCTTCATATGCTGCAAGACCAATAAAATTTTGCTTCATATGCTGCAAGGCCAATAAAATTTTGCTTCATGTGCTGCATAGAATTTTGCTTCATATGCTGCAAGACCAATAGAATTTTGCTTCATATGCTGCAAGGCCAATAGAATTTTGCTTCATATGCTGCAAGGCCAATAGAATTTTGCTTCATATGCTGCAAGGCCAATAAAATTTTGCTTCATATGCTGCATAGAATTTTGCTTCATATGCTGCAAGACCAATAGAATTTTGCTTCATATGCTGCAAGACCAATAGAATTTTGCTTCATATGCTGCAAGACCAATAGATTTTGCTTCATATGCTGCAAGACCAATAGAATTTTGCTTCATATGCTGCAAGGCCAATAGAATTGGCCTCGATATGCTGAACCATACTGCCTCTACCTCAGCGGACACCAAGAGGATTGGAGGAAGCAGCAGGGCTTGCCGAAACTGCGCCACAATCGCTCGCCATTCATTCCTATTTCTAGCACTCTCTCTTGCCTCTCTCACATCTATCCTCCTATCACCCAGAGCTTTCTTCACTCCGTCCATCCACCCAAACCTTGGCTTTCCTCTTGTACTTTTTCCATCAAATCTTAGATTCAACAACTTCTTCAGCAGAAAGCCATTTTCCATTCTCTCTACATGGCCAAACTATTTCACATTCATATCCACTATAACGGCAAATATAGCAACGGCAACTGGAACAAAACGTTGTTTCAGCCGATTTCATGTATCAAGGAATTCTATAAAGTATTAATGCATATTGGAAATATTTTATTTTATATAAACTTAGACACAAGTGGATCTGAAGCTATATGACCTTTGTAAAATGTTAAGAACGCTGAATCAGATTACAGTGGCTTATTGTAGCTGCTATAAAGGGTTGGTAATGTATCAGGCAATATTCTGTTTGAAATTTCGCCGAGTGTTGTAAACATGTATTTTGGTGGATAAGATTCTTGACGATATGTATAATCCTAATTTGTTCCAAAACGTCCTATATTAAAATCTTCTGATGTCAATCCCCTCCACCGACGAAGTTGGGAGGAGGTTATGTTTTCGCCCGTTTGACTGTTTGTCTGTTTGTTTGTTTGTGTATTTGTGTGTTGTGTGTGTGTGTTTGTTTATGAGCAACTTCCTGGGCACAACTTTACTCATAGAGTAGTGAAACTTTCAGGGATTGATAATGTTATGTTGAGACGTGGAAGTGATTTGATTTTGAAAGTCCTAGGTCAAAGGTCAAGGTTAAGGTAGATCAAAAGGTCAACCGAATTAACCCTAACCTCAAGAAAGAAGCTGCTGTGACGGAGGCCTGCAGTCTCAGAGTGCTTTTCTAGTTATGATTATTAAGAGCGATACTAAATAATGCTTTTAGCGTATACACCATTGCAGACCTCCATCACAGTAGCTTATTTCTCGAGGTTAGGATTAATTCATAAT
>NC_090726.1:29577419-29599919 GCF_036898095.1 Palaemon carinicauda | reverse complement strand
CTAATTTAGATTAATCATACTATGACCAAATGAATTTCTATCTGTAAAAGAAAATATATTCCTTTTTAATAAAGGAAAACATTCAAGTCACCAGTTGAAAATGTATAAGTTGCTTTTGTAAATTTATCGTGTGTGGCTTATTTCTCAGGAGGCAACTGGTGGCATCTTAAAACAAACTTGGGAACTTTTCAACCACAAGGACAGATCCAAGAGCTTTCTCCCTAATCCTACAATTGGATTAGAACTGGTGGGTATTTTTCCTCCTCCATGTATAAATTGGCTTGCTATTGATTCCCTCTTAAAGAAAAGTGAAATAAAACATCTTTAATAAAATCTAAAAATTGAGACTACCTTCATATGGAGTTTGAAGCTTCTGACACCATCTTATGAAGTTTCTATAATTCGTCTTGCTTTAAATAAAGTATGTTTAAGATGGCAAACGTCTAGAATGCTAACTATGGTAGAAACAGCTAAACAACGGCAAAGATTTCTTCTTATATAATGGCACAATCCACTGTCCAAAACAGAGCAAATATTGACATAGTTACTTATATTGGTCATTGTTCTGCCACGTGTTCACTCTCATCACTAAACTGTCTGTAGTTATAAAGGACACGTGAGTCATTATCTGGTCAAGTAATATACTGTAAGATCGGGTCCTTTAAGTCATTATCTGGTCAAGTAATATACTGCAAGATCGGGTCCTTTAAGTCATTATCTGGTCAAGTAATATACTGCAAGATTGGGTCCTTTAAGTCATTATCTGGTCAAGTAATATACTGCAAGATTGGGTCCTTTAAGTCATTATCTGGTCAAGTAATATACTGCAAGATCGGGTCCTTTAAGTCATTATCTGGTCAAGTAATATACTGCAAGATCGGGTCCTTTAAGTCATTATCTGGTCAAGTAATATACTGCAAGATCGGGTCCTTTAAGTCATTATCTGGTCAAGTAATATACTGCAAGATCGGATGATTAGTAAAGACCCTATAATACAGCACTTTTCCCTATATTATAGCCTACATTTGAACCTATAATTTAAGTCAAGATTTGACCCCATAATATGTCTACACTTGATCCTGTAAAGCAACTTACGCTTGACTTCATAGTACAGCCTACAAATGACAGTAAATTGCAACTTAGGTTAGCCATAGCACCAGCCACCCGTTGAGATACTACCGCTAAGAGTTATGGGGTCCTTTGACTGGCTAGACAGTATTACATTAATAATATTTTCATTTTTATCCTTCATTATCCTCCTCCGTTTGCTTTCTGTTTTCATAATTATTAAAAAAGTTGCGGGTTTTAGGTCTCCCCTGAGACGATCTACATCATTCTCCTCAGGCGACCATAAGCCAACAGGGACTATCACTAGCCCCCTATAACCTTCCCCCCAGGCACCACCCTGGGGAGTACCCCCCAGTAGAAGGTCTCACACTATTCGCGTCCTAGCGGAGACGCGAACTCGAGACCTCTGAAACAGAAGCCCGCGACGCTACCAACCTAGCTATCCAGAGTATAGCTAGTTAACAAAAGAAATATCAGAATTCTTCTATGTTAAAATTTCAGTTCTTGATAGAAAACTCCATTAAAATATTTCTCCATTGGCGTTGTTTTCATAATTCTTATTGAATATATATTTTTGAAGGGCAGGTAACAAAATAGATATCAGAATTGTTCTATGTTAACATTTCAGATCTTGGCAGAGAAATACATCCACATCTGCCCTCAAGATGTGGGTGAATTGTTGGCAACGAAAATGGGAATAAATAACTTCTATTTTAGTAAAGAGACTTTCTTCCCTCAAATCGACGGGTTTGCTCTTCCGCCAGGGGCTCCCTACAAGAAGCGTATGGATGATTTGTAAGTCCAAAGGAAATATGTTTGTATGTTATTATTATCATCATCTTTATTATTATTATTATTATTATTATTATTGTTGTTGTTGTTATTATTATTATTATTATTATTATTGTTGTTGTTGTTGTTGTTATTATTATTATTATTATTATTATTATTATTATTATTATTATTATTATTATGATTATTACTTGCTAGAGGCTACAACCCTCGTTGGTAAAGCGGGATGCTATAAGCCCAGGGGCCCCAACAGGGAAAATAGCCCAGTGAGGAAAAGAAACAAGGAAAAATTAATTATTCTAAGACAGTAACAACATGAAAATAAATAATTTCTATATAAACTATAAAAACTTTAACAAAACAAGAGGAAGAAAAAGTAGATAGAATTAGATAAAAGTATAAAGAAGCTTAGATATGCTGTGAGTGAAGGTCTAATTCAGATATGACGAGAATTGTGTTATTATTATTATTATTATTATTATTATCATTATTATTATTAACCAAGCTACAACCCTAGTTGGAAACCAAGGTGCTCTAAGTCCAAGGGCTCCAACAGGGAAAAATAGCCTAGTGAGGAAAGGAAACAAGGTAATAAATGAACGATATAATAAGTAATGAAAAAATGAAATAAAATATTTAAAAAAAAACATTAACTACATTAAAACAGATCATTCATATATAACTATAAAAAGACTTATATCAGCCTGTTCATCAAGTTGACCTTACTGCCTGTAAGTTTAACTTAAGTTACTGGGATTCTAAAAAGGATATATCAATTCAACTTGATATAAGGTGTAAGTTTAATTTCAAAATCTGTAGGACTCACTTGGATATGTTTTAAGTCTAATGAAAATATGCTTTATTATTCAAATTGACTATTATTATTATTATTATTATTATTATTATTATTATTATTATTATTATTATTATTATTATTATTATTATTATTACTTGCTAAGCTACAACCCTAGATGGAAAAGTAGGATGCTATAAGACCAAGGGCTCCAGCAGGGAAAATAGCACAATGAGGAAAGGAAACAAGCTAAAATTAAATATTTTAAGAACAGTAACAACATAAATATCTCCTATATAAGCTCTAAATCTTTAAAAAACAAGAAGAGGAGAAATGAAATAGAATAGTGTGCCCGAGTTTACCCTCAAGCAAGAGAACTCTAATCTAAGACAGTGGAAGGCCGTAGTACAGAGGCTATGGCACTACCCAAGACTAGAGAACAATGGTTTGGTTTTGGATGTAACTGTCCAGGAAGATCTGAATGTAAAGGATGGTCAGAATTATGAAAAATCTTATGCAACAGTATAATGAACTAATTGAACGACGGTATGGCATGGATTTAGTACTAAAATTTCTTTGATAACTTAACTGTTAATAGTCAGACCGTTTACATCATGACGGTCAATACTACACACTATTCTAGAAGTTTCATTCCAGCTGTGACCAAGTTATGGAATAATCTTCCTAATCGGGTAGGCCCCTAGTTGAATCAGTATTAGTTCAAAAGTTCAAAGTTGCAGCAAATGTTTTTATGTTGAACAGGCTGACATAAGTCTTTTTATAGTTATTTATGAATTATCTGTTTTAATGTTGCTAATGTTTTTTAAAAATATTTCATTTTATATTTTCATTTATTCTTATATCTTTCATTTGTTTCCTTGTTTCCTCTCCTCACTGGGCTATTTTTCCCTGTTGGAGCCCTTGGGCTTGTAGCATCTTGCTTTTCCAACTAGTGTTGTAGCTTGGCTAATAATAATAATAATAATAATAATAATACTAATAATAATAATAATAATAATAATAATGATAGTGGTAATACTACTAATACTATTAATACTAATACTACTACTACTAATAATAATAGTAATGATAATAATAATAATAATAATAATAATTTCCACTTCAGAATCAGGAAGATGGGCGAATCAGGTCTTGTCCTCAAGTGGAAGGCTGACGAATTCCAAAAAATATCTGTGAGGATCGTGCAGGAGACCAAATCCAAGACGATTACACTTGTTCATCTTCAGGTGAGAACATATGTGTTCTTTTTGTTCATTGTCAGGCGAGATTTGTTCTTCCTGTCTTGATTTCTAGGCAAGATTTGTTCTTCCTTTCTTAATTTCTAAGCAAGATTTTCTCTTCCTATTCTACTTTCTAGGTAAGATTTGTTCTTCCTTTCTTAATTTCTAGGTAAGATTTGTTTTTCCTATCTTACTTTCTAGGTAAGATTTGTTCTTCCTGTCTTAATTTCTAGGCAAGATTTGTTCTTCCTTTCTTAATTTCTAAGCAAGATTTGCTCTTCCTATTTTACTTTCTAGGTAAGATTTGTTCTTCCTTTCTTAATTTCTAGGTAAGATTTGTTTTTCCTATCTTACTTTCTAGGTAAGATTTGTTCTTCCTGTCTTAATTTCTAAGCAAGATTTGCTCTTCCTATTTTACTTTCTAGGTAAGATTTGTTCTTCCTGTCTTAATTTCTAGGCAAGATTTGTTCTCCCTTTCTCATCAATGTGACTTTAAACAAATGTTGGTACTTAAAAAAACCGAATTTTTTAATACATGAAGCATAGAATTAAATGTAATTCAGTTGAAATAAATTGGTGAAGTTTCTTCACCCGAAACTGAACAAATTATGATTTTTCCTATATAAGTAAAACAAATTCAATATTTCAAACTGCCTATTGACGTAAATGGCCTCGGTTAGATTTCGCCAGTCGTCTCTATCTTGGGCTTTCAATTCAATACTTCTTCATTCATCATCTACTTCGCGCTTCATAGTCCTTAGCCATGTAGGCCTGGGTCTACCAACTCTTCTAGTACCTTGTGGAGCCCAGCTGAACGTTTAGTGAACTAATCTCTTGGGGAGTGAGAAGAGCATGCCCAAACCATCTCCATTTACCCCTCAACATGACCTCATTCACATATGACTCTCGAGTAATCTCTCTTATAGTTTCATTTCTAATCCTGTCCTGCTATTTAACTCCCAATATCCTTCTGAGGGCTTTGTTCTCAAATCTACTAAATCTATTGGAGATTGTTTCATTGGCATACCATGACTCATGTCCATTCAGTAACTGTCTTACTGAAATTTTTAATTTTTTTTTTTCAGGCGGCTTTCTTCATCATTTTCATCGGTTATTTGATTGCTGGCATTGTTCTGGCAATGGAAAAGATTTCAGCGTCATTCTTCGACAAAGGAAAATAACAGAATTTCCGTCGATTTGTCATGGAATCATACGACATACAGCTGTTCATCATATACCAAGATCAATAAAACGGCTGAAAGTTAACCAAGAATTTCATATTAAATGTATATGATATAAAATCCTAATGAATATGTGCAGTACAACCGTTAATATCATTCCAGGCTAAAACACCTGAATATGTATAAAATAAATAATAAGTCTATCTATGGTCCCCTGTTTAAACCATTGACTAATTGATATAAAACATGAAAAAACCTTAACTTTATTCAAGGCTAAAAACACCTAAATAAAACAGAGTTTGTACTATGTTTAAATAAACAATCGAATAATATCTTGATTATATTGACCACTATGAATTTTGGTGCAAATTATATGCATGAAGAGATGAGATACCCACACTATAACTTGAGATTTTTAACCGGTTTAGGTGAATTCCAAGATCATAAAGAGGATACCTTTGTATCAACCATAGTAATTCGCAAGTTCTTTATTATTTTTATTATTATTATCATTATTATTAATATTATTATTATTATTATTAGTAGTAGTAGTATTATTACTTGCTAAGCTACAACCCTAGTTGGAATATTAGGATGCTATAAACCCAATGGCTCCAACAGGGAAGATAGCCCATTGAGGAAAGGAAATAAGGAAATAAACAAACTACAAGTGAAGTAATGAACAATTGAAATAAGATATTTCAAGAACAGATACAGCATTGAAATAAATTATTCCAACATAAATTATAAAAACTTCATTAAAAAACAAGATGAAGAGCAATAAGACAGAATAGGGTATCCGAGTGTACCCTCAAGCAAGAGAACTTTACCCCATGACAGTAGAAGGTCATGGCTCAGAGGCCATGGCACTGCCCAAGATTAGAGAACAATGGTTTGTTTTTGGAGTTATCTCCTGGAAAAGATGCTTACCATAGCTATAGAGTAATAGTATTGAAAAGCTCGTTTAGCAAGAAGCTGATGTTAGTGGAAGAACAAGGTAATGTTGATTAAATTTTATAGCGCAGGATATACTCCTTTGTAAGGATGTATAAAGGCAAATAACTCCATGGGGCAGTGATATCTTACTCTGATTTCCTGTGAATAGCCTTCTTGTATATTTTCATTCAGTTTCCAGCAAAGGAAGAATCTTCAAGGTAGAAGAGACTCTTTAGCTGTGATAAGAAGCTCTTCTAGGAAAAGGACGTTTCAAAATCAAACCATTGTTCTCTAGTCTTGGGTAGTTCCACAGCCACTGTACCATGGTCTTCCACTGTCTTGGGGTAGAGTTCTCTTGCTTGAGGGTACACTCGTGCACACTATGCTATATTATTTCTCTTCATCTTGTTTTGTTAAGTTTTTATAGTTTATATAGAAAATATCTATTTTAATGTTGTCACTATTCTTGAAATATTTAATTTTTCTTTGCTTCCTTTCCTCACTGGGCTATTATCCCTGTTTGGGGCACCTGGGCTTATAGCATCTTGCTTTTTCAACTAGGGTTGTAGCTTAGCAAATCATAATAATAATAATAATAATAATAATAATAATAATAATAATAATAAATTGGTTAAGTATCTGTTGTAAAAAAAAAAAAAAAAAAATTAAAAGTAACTTGTATTTTTGCCAGCTCTACAAACATGGGCCCTTTAACTACAGAGATTGTTTCTAGAGGAGCTGGATAACGGGCGGTTGGTTTAACATTCTTACAAGAGGCAAAGCCATTAAAACCTTGTAAAATACTATAGTAAAAAAGAAAAAACGTTTTAGGGTCAGTTTTATCATTTTTTATGAAATAATTCATTAAATAATCATCATTATTCTCCCCTCCGTGATTTCCCTAATGAACATTTCCGCACAGCGTGTACAGCCATCTATCAAAAAGTGCAATTTCTATTAAGAAATTCAAAAGTAATTGAAAGTATTGCATTAATGCCCTCATGCTTAAGCTCGTCGCATCGACACCTGTCAGTCAAGAATGACGTCATCTCGAAAAAGCGTCTGCCACCTGTTGCTTGATGTAGAAGGGAGGCTGATGGTTCCGGTCCTTCTTCTTCTTCTTCTTCTTCTTCTTCTTCTTCTTATTATTATTATTATCATTATTAACCAAGCTACAGCCCTAGTTGGAAAAGCAAGATGCTATAAGCCCAGGGGCTCCAACAGGGAAAATTAGCCCACTAAGGAAAGTAAATAAGGAAATAAATAAATGATAAGAACGAATTAACAATAAATCATTCTACAAACGGTAACAACGTCAAAACAGATATGTCATATATAAACTATAAAAAGACTTATGTCAGCATATTTAGTGTCTTTTCTTCAATAAGATTTTTATCTCCGCCAACGAAGTTGGGAGGAGGTTATGTTTTCGCCCCTGTTAATCTGTTTGTTTGTGAACAAATTCCTATCCACAAATTTACTCATAGAGTAGTGAAACAAGTCCAAGGTTCAAGGTCAAGGTCGCGCAAAAGGTCAATTGAATTAACCCTGACCTTAAGCCCAAGTTCACACAGTTGTCAGACAGACTTCAAATAAGCCTACGGTCTAAATTAATTCTGGGAAAGACAAGCTGGTTTCGAGAAATAAGCTGTCGTGGCGGAGGTCTGCACTCTCAGGGTGCTTTTCTAGTAGAATATTTTTTTTTTTTTTTGTACGAGACAGTTTTTCAAGTTTTAGTAATTATATTAACTGGTAGTTGTGTTTTTTTTAGCTAAATCAAGAGTTCGAGTTTTTAAATTGTACAAAATGCAATTCTTATAATCGAAAGATCTCAATGGAGTTTTCGTATTGTTTGCAAAACTTTTATCTTTTATTTGTAGAAAACAAGTAATAATTCATTGAAGGCAGCATTAAAAAATACGGTTAGTTAAAAACATTTGAAGACATTTTTTCTCGCATGATACAATATAGTGAAAAAAATTGTTAAAATGATTTGGAGTTTTTTTCTTTTCTTTGGTTTACCGGTACTATACGGTACTAAGCTAACCAAGATTTCTCTATGCATAGTGAATGTTGTGACATCATAAACTGTTTCTTATTTTAATTTTCCTTCATTTTACAGACTGCTTTCTTCATAATCGTCCTTAGTTTTTTTTTTTTTTTTTTTTTTTTTTTTTTTTTTTTTTTTTTTTTACTGCCGGTAAATTGAATACATAACCAAATGAAAATTGCAGAATTTCCGTCGAATTGTTAAGGAGTCTTACCACATAGGCCTATATCATTTCACTTCATTTCAAGTTAATAAACCAGATGGCAGTGAATCAATCATTCTTATCTTGCAAATATATGTAAATAATAATCAGGTTATATTACATTTTAGTGAGATCGGTGTTACTGTATGGACATGAGTCGTGGTATAACAATGTAAAAATATCCAACAGATTTTTGTAGATTTGAGAACAAAGCCCTCAGAAGAATATTGCCAGTTAAATGGTAGGATAGGATTAGAAATGTAACTATAAGAGAGATTACCCGAGTGCCATATGTGGATGAGATCATGGTGAGGGGTAGATGGAGATGGTTTGGGCATGTTCTTCTCACTCCCCAAGAGAGATTAGTTCAGCAAACTTTCAACTGGGCTCCACAGAAGAGTTGGAAGACCCAGGCCTACATGGCTGAGGACTATGAAACGCGAAGTAGGAGATGATGAATGGAGAAGTATTGAATTAAAAGCTCAAGATAGAGACTATTGGCGGAATCTAACCGAGGCCCTTTGCGTCTATGGGCGTAGGAGGAGATGAGGATGATGATAATGATGATGTACATATTCTCTTAAGTATGTGATTAGAAAATAACAGCTAATTAGTTAACCTGACCTTGACATGAGATCGTGATGTATTTAACTGTTATGAAATAATCTACACAGGTTTCCATACGTTTCGCAGTTGTTTTTAACATTACTGACTTTAAGGAACAAAGCAATAGCTGTTTAATCTTATTTCCCTTTCTCTTGTTTTGTTAAAGTTTTTAAAGTTTATAAAGGAGATATTTATTTGAATGTTGATGCTGTTCTTAGAATATTTTATTTTTTCCTCACTGGGTTATTTTCCCTGTTCCAGCCCCAAGGCTTATAGTATCCTGCTTTTCCAACTAGGGTTGTAGCTTAGCAAGTAATAATAATAATAATAATAATAATAATAATAATAATAATAATAATAATAATAATAATAATAATAATAATAATAATGATAATAATAATAATAATAATAAATCTAGTATCATTTCTTGATATGAGGAGAAATGAAACAACATCCATAGCTGGATAGATACCACATAACACTGGTTTAATAACAAAGGGACTAGGTATCACTGGTATCATCAAGGGAAATAAATCTATTATCATGAAAAGCCTGCTAACACGTATTCCATACAAGCAGAACAATAAAACTATTTAATTTTGAACCATGTTCTATACGTATTGACATCCATTACTTATTTATATGTCCAGCTAAAGATAATGAAGTTCCACAGTTGAACACCCAAAGGAATCAGGATTCTTATCCTGCCACAGTAGAAACATTGTTCATGAGAGATCCTTGACTATTGCTAATTCCAGCACTCACCCTAGACCCTTTATTCTATAGTCAATTTTTTTAATGCGGCGCATTTGCACAGACTCGTATGGGTGCCCTTTTCGCTCGGAAAAGTTTCCTGATCTCTGATTGGTTGGACAAGATAATTCTAACCAATTAGATAGCAGGAAACTTTTCCGAGCTAAAAGGGCACCGCTGCGTGTCTGTGCAAATGCGCCTCATTAAAAAAAAATGACTATAGATTGGACGGTTTCAAGCAACAGAAATGGTAAGTCATCTCCCAAACGAGGGCGATTATCGCCACAGAATATCCGAGCACCAGGACGAAGAACGCAGCCTGGAATCACACAGGTTATTATTATTATTATTATTATTATTATTATTATTATTATTATTATTATTAACAATAATAATAATAATGATAATGATAATAATAATAATAATTATCATTATTATAATACTATTATTATTATTATTATTATTGCCATTATTATTATCATTATTATTATTATCATTATCATTATCATTATTATTATTATTACTATTATTATTATCATTAATATTGATATTATTATTATTGTTATCATCATCATTATTATCATTATCATTATTATTAATATTATCATCATCATTATCATCATCATTATTATTATTATCATTATTATTATTATTATTATTATTATTATTATTAGCTAAGCTACAACCCTATTTGAAAAAGCAAGATGCAATAAGCGAAAGGGCTCCAACAGAAAAAAACAGCCCAGTGAGGAAAGGAAACAAGGAAATAGATAACCGATATGAGAAATAATAAAAAATTAAAATTAAATGTTTTGAAAAGACGTGAAGACTTGTTCTGTGGGAGTTTGAGATTATAAGTCAGTTATCTTAATGATTATCTTAATAATTATCTTAATGGTTATCTTAATGATTATCTTGATGATTATCTTAATGAAGATATGGAGAACTGACACACTTACAGACCTGTTTCCTTATCTGAACTGGCAACTGTATCTTTTGTAATACTACATTTATATTTGGATATCCCAGAGAGAGAGAGAGAGAGAGAGAGAGAGAGAGAGAGAGAGAGAGAGAGAGAGAGAGAGAGAGAGAGGGAATCCGTCAATTCATTTTACATTTCTGCCCGTTTTATTGTGAGAGAGAGAGAGAGAGAGAGAGAGAGAGAGAGAGAGAGAGAGAGAGAGAGAGAGAGAGAGAGAGAGAGAGAGAGAGAGAATATCCGTCAATTCCCGTTTTATTGTGTGTGTGAGAGAGAGAGAGAGAGAGAGAGAGAGAGAGAGAGAGAGAGAGAGAGAGGTGTTAGCTTGTTTATTAAGGAAAGCATGGTTAACTGTGGGCGTGAAAGATCATATATGCAACCTATGTGTTTGGTTTCGAAGAAATTTTTCAGATGTGCAATGACCTGTCCCTTGCCTCCTCATCTTATGAAGAGTCTTTAAATCTAATATTTTCTATAAAAGATATAAAAATAACCTTCTTCTATATGACTCATTCCAATTGTAATTAAAAATAGTAATTGTTTATATGTAATTATAAAGTTTGCAGACGTCTTACTTGCAAGTGAATCAACTTGATGGACTGAGGTCCGGTTGACCTATGTGCATCAGAATCTGAATGGGAAACCTTTCTCAATTCGTCTGCTTCCCACTTTTGTATAAGTCCTGCCTCTTCCATCCTCAGTATCCTGAGAGGAAAAAAACATCCCTTTTTAGTATATATTTAATTAAGTATAATACAATATACGCTGTTAATTGGTATCTGAGAGTTATTTTTTTCTATCAATTAAGTCTTTATTGGAAGGAAGGTAATGAATGCTGAGTATTATTATTATTATTATTATTATTATTATTATTATTATTATTATTATTATTATTATTATTACTTGGTAAACTACAACCCTAGTTGGAAAAGCAGGATGCTATAAGCCCAGGGGCCCCAACAGGGAAAATATTCATGAGAACTTTGTTGTACAAACAAATGTATGTATGTAAATGTATATAAGTGTATACGTATTCTACAATTTGATTGTAAGGCAAAGGAATCCACAGTGGAACTTGTATTCTGTTGGTCTTCAGAATTTATGGTTGAGTCAGCAAATGCCTCTATAGCTACAGATTGGCAATATGTACAGTCTAGGTCAAGATATTTTCAAGTGGATTAATTATTTTTTACCCTGAATTTTACAAGTTACGGGGTTCCTCCGAGTTAGACCAATAATTGCATATTACATAAGCCACTTTTTTATTTCCACACAGAAACAACTCAAGCAAATTCCTTACACAAGGTTGAAAGCTTCCTGAAATGGAGCTGCCTTCTGGCACACGAAGCTCACTCCCTGAGTAGTGAAGGTCTCGCGAGCAGTGTGGAATTTCCATCGGCCGAGTTTGGTGGCGAAGGTCTCGGCCGAAATGAGAGGGCAGATGAAGGCAAATTTCTCGTTAGCAACCTTTTCGAAAGAAGAAGATGATAAAATTATGTCTTTTTGTACTACAACGTCCCTGTGACTTTGCAGTTTTTCCAAACATCCTGACTTGGATCGCAAGCAAGGTTAGGTTTCGTGCAGTTATAAATTTACATTTAAAAAAACCGTAAATGTCTAGCAGCTTTTATTCCAGGATTTTTACCGTTTTAAAAACGGTTATATTGACTTAAAGGAGTAATATTACGGTCACCAACCCGTAAATATAATAGCCAAGTATGGTGAAATTACTGTCGCCCGTATTTTAGTGAAATACGGCTGAGAACAATATATTTTTACGGAGAAATTTCAATTAACATAAGGGTTTTTTTTTTTTCAGTATGGGTTTAAACGGAGCAAAAATCCTCCAGTCTATAAGCTAACTTAACCTAAGCCTTAACTTAGTTTAGTTAGCTTTTTGTCAGGGAAAGCTAGTAGGCAGGTTAAATCCGAAGTTTAGACATTGCATGAATACTTTTTTTTTAATAATATATCAAAACAAGTAAATATTCAAAGCAACTATTTATTGTTCTATGAACAAAGTGAAAATGCGTCCATAGTTTCCATACCTTATCATAAGCCTCTGGCCGTTGCTTGATGAGGCTTTTTGAAGGATCCTTGTGGTTGAATAAGTTCCAGGTGTCTTTGAAGATACCTTCTTTAGCATTCTGTGGAATGATAAATTAGAATAACGATAATGATGATAACGATAAGGTTGAAAACGCTAAGTGATACATACTCAAGCGTGTCAATGGAAGTTACACAATAATAGGGAAATTGAATAAATAATGTTACATAGTGAGAATACTTTTATATTATTATTATTATTAGTAGTAGTAGTAGTAACCAAGCTACAACCCTAGTTGGAAAAGAAAGATGCTATAAGCCCAAGGGCTCCAATAGGGAAAAATAGCCCAGTGAGGAAAGGAAATAAGGAAATGAATAAATGATGAGAATAAATTAACAATATATTCTAAAAACAGTAACAGCGTCAAAACAGATATGTCCTATATAAACTATTAACAACGTCAAAAACAGATATGTCATATATAAACTATAAAAAGACTCATATCAGCCTGGTCAACATAAAAAAACACACACACACACACACATATATATATATGTATATATATATATATATATATATATATATATATATATATATATATATATATATATATATATATATATATATATATGATGAATGGAGAAGCATTGATTTAAAAGCTTAGATGATGAGTGGAGAAGTACTGATTTAAAAGCTCAAGATAGAGACGACTGGTGAGATCTAACCAAAGCCCTTTACGTCAATACACGTAGGAGGAGATGATATATATATCATCGTCCTCATCATCATCATCTCCTCTTATGACTATTGACACAAAGGGGCACTGTTAAATTTCGCCAGTCGTGTCTATCTTGAGCTTTTAATTCAATACTTCTCAACTCATCATCTCCTATTTTCGCGCTTCATAGTCCTCAGCCATGTAGGTCTGGGTCTTCCAACTCTTCTAGTGCCTTGTGGAGCCCAGCTGAACGTTTGGTGAACTAATCTCTCTCGGGGAGTGCTAAGGGCATGCCCAAACCATCTCCATCTACCCCTCATCATGACCTCATCCACATATGGCACTCGGGTAATATATATATATATATATATATATATATATATATATATATATATATATATATGTGTGTGTGTGTGTGTGTGTGGATATATATACAGTATATATATATATATATATATATATATATATATATATATATAATATTATCCTTGTATTCTAAAACAAAGGGTCCTTTACCTTGAAGAGACTTTCCATCATAGATCCAGCAAGTGTGCCCACAGTATAGCCTTGGCCGATCGCTCTTGGTAGGTCAGCCAGGGAGTCAATAGGTTTTTCATAGGATGAAATTGCTAGCACTGCCGTAAGAGTTCCTGAGTACAGAGCTGAAATACAATACAATATATATATATATATATATATATATATATATATACACACATATATATATATATATATATATATATATATATATATATATATATATTAAGTCATCTAGAGACGCTGTAAACGTTATAGAGTTTGTTTGAACAAAGATCTGGTTGTGAGTTTATTGTTATTATTATTATTATTATTATTATTATTATTATTATTATTATTATTATTACAGGCTGACATAAGTCTTTATATATGACATGTCTGTTTTGACATTGTTACTGTTTTTAGAATAATTTATTGTTAATTTGTTCTAATCATTTATTTATTTCCTTATTTCCTTTCCTCACTGGGCTATTTTTCCCTGTTGGAGCCCTTGGGCTTATAGCATCTTGGTTTTCCAACTAGGGTTGTAGCTCGGCTAGTAATAATAATGATGATAATAATAATAATAATAACAATAATGACAAGCTACAACCCTAGTTGGAAAAACGGGATGCTATAAGCCCAAGGGCTTCAAAAGGAAAAATAGCCCAGTGAGGAAAGGAAATAGGGAAATAAATAAATGATGAGAACAAAAACTTCAAAATAACAAGAGGAAGAGAAACAAGATAGAATAGTGTTCTTGAGTGTACCCTCAAGTAAGAGATCTCTAACCCAAGACAGTGGAAGACCATGGTACAGAGGCTATGGCACTACCCAAGACTAGAGCACAATGGTTTGATTTTGGAGTGTCCTTGTGCTAGAAGAGCTGCTTACCATAGCTAGAGAGTATTTTCTACCCTTACCAAGAGGAAAGTGGCCACTGAACAATTACAGTGCAGTAGTTAACCTCTTGAGAGAAGATGCATTGTTTGGTAATTTCAGTGTTGTCAAGATTATGAGGAAAGAGGAGAATGTGTAAAGAATAGGCCGGACTATTCTGCATATGTGTCAGCAAAAATGAAATGAGCCGTAACCAGAGAGGGGGTTCAAATAGCCTTCTGTAAGTGTTGTAAATCGTGTCATAGCTGTGCAGTAAGTGGAAGTGGTATGTTTCCCAAATATCTAAATGATTCCACCTCATTAATCCTTTCTTCATTCAATGATATTCCATCCTCCATTTCATATTCTGTTTTCATCATGTCTGTCTTTCTTCTATTCATCTTGAACCCTCCCCCCCCTCTCTCTCTCTCTCTCTCTCTCTCTCTCCCTCTCTCTCTCTCTATGTATATGTATGTATATATGAATATACTATATATATATATATATATATATATATATATATATATATATATATATATATATATATATATATAATTTTAATATTCCTCACAAAAAAGGTCAGGGGATGTTAAAAGTAAAACGACTTCAAATGATATTGCCTCATCCATACTTTGATTTGTGAATTTCGGATGAACTGAAATATAAAGAATATTCATGGCCTCGGCTTTATCCATTGCCTACTTGAAATACTTATCATTGTTCACTTCTCTGTTTTAAAGGTTTAAAGGTCGCTCATGAATGGCAGAGGCAAGGGATAGTTACAATTCCCTAGAAACTGACCATATATCGATATGATCAGCGCCTATGCCCCTTATTCACCCAAGCTAGGATCATGTAGGGACAGGCAATGACTGCTGAGGACTCAGCAGATAGACCTATATGCTACCCCCCAATAATAATAATAATAATAATAAGAATAGGGAAGTGGGGAATATGGGGAAAGGAAGAGTACCCCTGGATACAATCCAGTTTATAGCTCAAAGGCAGGTACTCGGGATGGGAAAGATTAAGGAAATAGGGAGAAAGAGAAGTACAGGAGAAGAATAAAAGAGAGGGACAGACCCTCTTGCGATATTAGGGAATTGGTATTATTATTGTGCAATCACCCATCCTTAGCTTATAAGAAAGGTAAAGTTGTCGACACTACACGAAACTATCGACTTTGAGCAGGACTCTATCTCCCGTCCAGCGGATCGCCAGACAGGTACATTTCCAATAGGCCATATACGAAACCTTCCTTTTTAATATATCCCTATCTTTAAGTTACCAGGTCTTCTTTCCCTCTTTCCTAATAGAAGTGCCCGAATCATATACTCTTTTCTTTTACCTATTGTTCTTCATTCTCTTACTTGAGGGTACACTCGGGCACACTATTCTATCTTATTTCTCTTCCTCTTGTTTTGTTAAAGTTTTTTTTATAGTTTATGTAGGAAATATTTATTTCAATGTTGTTACTGTTCTTGATTTTTTTCCTTATTTCCTTTCCTTACTGGGCTATTTTCCCTGTTGGAGCCATTGGGTTTATAGTATCCTGCTTTTGAAACTAGGGTTGTAGCTTAGCAAGTAATAATAATAATAATAATAATAATAATAATAATAATAATAATAATAATAATAATAATAATGACCAAACTACCTCAAAACACACTGATCTATCGTTTTCCCAACTTTAGTATGTTGGCATTTTGCCGTATGAAAAGGGCAAAAGAGGCATCTCACAATTACCCTGCTTCCTCTTAGAAGACGGCGAAGACGAGCAAAGTATTCTATATCGTTTTAACGTAAAATGAAGCAAACAAAAACTAACAAATAAAAACAGCAAGTGGAAATTACCCGAGATCAGCAGACAGTAGCCGTACCAGAAAAATAAGAGGACTCTTTGGGACCAAAGATAAGTCGGGAGGAAATTCCCCTGATTCACAACATTGCGGTACAGGTTGAATGAAATGATCTGCAGACTTCCTGTCGATTTCTGCAAGAAGATTTCGGTCCCTAATGATACGATCTTCACTATAGGGCCTATGAGCAACGTTGTCATGATGAGACATAGCCACACCTGTGAATGAAGATTACTTTATGTTGTAGATAAGTAAAAACTGACGAAGCAAACACTGTTATAAAATACGTAATCTTATTTGGAAGGATAAGACATAGCCACACCTGTGAATGAAGATCACTTTAATTGTAGATAAGCAAAACCTGACGAAGCAAATGCTGTTAAAAATACGTAATTTTATTTGGAAGGATGAGACATAGTCACACCTGTGAATGAAGATTACTTTATGTTGTAGATAAGTAAAAACTGACGAAGCAAACACTGTTAAAAAATGCGTAATTTTGTTTGGAAGGATGAGACATAGCCACACCTGTGAATAAAGGTCACTATATGTTGTAGATAAGTAAAAACTGACGAAGCAAACACTGTTAAAAAATGCGTAATTTTGTTTGGAAGGATGAGACGTAGCCACACCTGTGAATGAAGATTACTTTATGTTGTAGATAAGTAAAAACTGACGAAGCAAACACTGTTAAAAATGCGTAATTTTGTTTGGAAGGATGAGACATAGCCACACCTGTGAATAAAGGTCACTATATGTTGTAGATAAGTAAAAACTGACGAAGCAAACACTGTTAAAAAATGCGTAATTTTGTTTGGAAGGATGAGACGTAGCCACACCTGTGAATGAAGATTACTTTATGTTGTAGATAAGTAAAAACTGACGAAGCAAACACTGTTAAAAATGCGTAATTTTGTTTGGAAGGATGAGACATAGCCACACCTGTGAATAAAGGTCACTATATGTTGTAGATAAGTAAAAACTGACGAAGCAAACACTGTTAAAAAATGCGTAATTTTGTTTGGAAGGATGAGACGTAGCCACACCTGTGAATAAAGGTCACTATATGTTGTAGATAAGTAAAAACTGACGAAGCAAACACTGTTAAAAAATGCGTAATTTTGTTTGGAAGGATGAGACGTAGCCACACCTGTGAATGAAGATTACTTTATGTTGTAGATAAGTAAAAACTGACGAAGCAAACACTGTTAAAAATGCGTAATTTTGTTTGGAAGGATGAGACGTAGCCACACCTGTGAATAAAGGTCACTATATGTTGTAGATAAGTAAAAACTGACGAAGCAAACACTGTTAAAAAATGCGTAATTTTGTTTGGAAGGATGAGACGTAGCCACACCTGTGAATGAAGATTACTTTATGTTGTAGATAAGTAAAAACTGACGAAGCAAACACTGTTAAAAATGCGTAATTTTGTTTGGAAGGATGAGACGTAGCCACACCTGTGAATAAAGGTCACTATATGTTGTAGATAAGTAAAAACTGACGAAGCAAACACTGTTAAAAATGCGTAATTTTGTTTGGAAGGATGAGACGTAGCCACACCTGTGAATAAAGGTCACTATATGTTGTAGATAAGTAAAAACTGACGAAGCAAACACTGTTAAAAAATGCGTAATTTTGTTTGGAAGGATGAGACGTAGCCACACCTGTGAATAAAGGTCACTATATGTTGTAGATAAGTAAAAACTGACGAAGCAAACACTGTTAAAAAATGCGTAATTTTGTTTGGAAGGATGAGACGTAGCCACACCTGTGAATAAAGGTCACTATATGTTGTAGATAAGTAAAAACTGACGAAGCAAACACTGTTAAAAAATGCGTAATTTTGTTTGGAAGGATGAGACGTAGCCACACCTGTGAATAAAGGTCACTATATGTTGTAGATAAGTAAAAACTGACGAAGCAAACACTGTTAAAAAATGCGTAATTTTGTTTGGAAGGATGAGACGTAGCCACACCTGTGAATGAAGATTACTTTATGTTGTAGATAAGTAAAAAATGACGAAGCAAACTGTTAAAAAAATCCGTAATTTAAATAAAAAATTATCCGTAAAAATATACTGCCATATTTCAGTAAAATACAGGCGACCGTTAATTTAACCAATTTGTTATTATCTTTTACGGTTTGGTGACCGTAATATAACGCCTTTGCGTCAATATATCCGTTTTTAAAACGGTAAAAATCCTGGAATAAATGTTGCCAGGCATTTATCGTTTTTATTAATGCAAAATTTGAACTGTAAAGCTAATAAATGATTGCCATCCTACTCAATAAATGTAAATATTAATACATTTTACTAATGTATGATGTCACAACCACGGGGACATTATCACACGTTGATCCTGTTTGTACTTTGCAATATATCACTGTGATCAGACTGTGTAGAATTGGTCTTCATACCAAGAATCTAAGGTAGGGTCATTCTATAGATGTCAACTATGATTCATCATATCATTTCTAAAAAGGTACATAAAATAGTGAAATATCAAAATTTTGAGTTCTAAAAAATAAAAAGTCAAAATTTTTCCCTTCCCCAAAAATTCCCATAGAAAATAAAAGTCATAATGTTGTTTCAGCAAATCCTTTTTTTTTTTAAAAGGTTACATAACAAAAATGAAAGATCAAAATTTTGAGTTGTAGAAAAAAAACAAAACAACATTGTCTAAATTGGTTCTTTCCCAAAAAAGTCTCATAGAAAATAAAGATCATAATGTTAATTCAACATATAATTTCTAAAATGGTTACATAACAGAAATAAAAGATCAAAATTGTGAGTTGATAAAATAATAAAATAATACTGTCTAAATTTGTTCCTTCCCAAAAAAGTACCATAGAAAATGGTCATAATGGAAAATCATAATTTTGAGTTGATTAGAAAATAAAACAACATTGTCTAAATTTGTTTCTCCCCTAAAAATGTCCGCTAGAAATAAAGGTCATAATATGAAGTTGCAATAAACCTAAAACAACAATGTCTAAATTTGTCCTTTCCTTAAAAAATGTCAAAGGTATTGTAGGAGTAATTTTTTCTGTCCCATGCAAAATTATGATAAATCTAATTTCCAAAATAATATAGATCATTATTATTCATTCTAGTAATTGTACCCTGAAGCCTATTACCTTCACATTTTAAGCCAAGAATACACACAATCCATATAGTGAAAATTCATCATCATCATCATCATCTCCTACGCCTATTGACGCAAAGGGCCTCGGTTAGATTTCGCCAGTCATCTCTGTCTTGAGCTTTTAATTCAATACTTCTCTATTTATCATCTCCCACTTCGCACCTCATAGCCCTCAGCCATGTAGGCCTGGGCCTTCCAACTCTTCTTGTCCCTTGTGGAGCCCAGCTGAACGTTTGGGTAACTAATTTCTCTTGGGGAGTACGAATTAGTAAAAATCAGTTTAATTTATTATTCTCCTAAAGAATTTGATTTAAAGTCATGTTGTAAAGTTAAAGGGCATTTTCAACGTTGCATAATTCTTTATTTGTATTTAACAACATTTAATATACTATAAATTGGATGCAATTGCAAATCAATTTAATTTTTCCGTCATTGTAACTTGGAAGCAACAGTATTCAGTGATTTGTTGATCATTAAAAGAGCATAAATAAATTATTTTAAAATAATTTTTTAATATAGTCACTAGACCGAAATTAAAATAAGGATAAACATGGGATGGAGAGCATTTGGTAAACAGAATGATATTATGAAAATTAAAATGCCACTTTCGTTAAAAGAAAAATATTCAATGATATGGTCCTACTAGTATTAATTTGAGCATCATAAATTTGGAAGCTTACTAAAGCCTTAGAACATATTACTAGTTACAGTTCAAAGAGCTATGGAAAGCATAATTATGAAAATAACACCAAGTGACAGAAAAAGAGCAACATGGAAACGAGAAAAAAATAAAGTAGAGGATATTCTAACATATGAGAAAAAGAAATTGACATGGGCAGGACATATAATGAGAATGACAGACAATAGATGAACTTTAAGAACAACAGAATGGGTCCCTAGAGATTGTAAACGAAGCAGGGGAAAGACGAGAAGACGATGGATTGACGAACTAAAAAAGTTTGCGGGTGTGGACTGGCACAGAAAGATCATTAACAGACGCAAGTGGAAGGACATGTCAGGGGCCTTTGTTCTACAGTGGACTAGTAACGGCTGATGATGATGATGATGATGACGATGATAATGATGATGTATATTAGCCCTTTTACCCCCAAAGGACGTACTGGTACGTTTCACAAAACCCATCCCTTTACCCCCATAGACATACCGGTACGTCCTTGCAAAAAAATGCTATAAAATTTTTTTTTTCATATTTTTGATAAGTTTTTGAAAAAAATTCAGGCATTTTCCAAGAGAATGAGACCAACCTGACCTCTCTATGACAAAAATTAAGGCTGTTAGAGCAATTTAAAAAAAACATACTGCAAAATGTGCTGGGAAAAAAATAACCCCTTGGGGGTTAAGGGTTGGAAATTTCCAAAGAGCCTGGTGGTAAAAGGGTTAATTAGAAGACGTGTTGCTTCCCTCCTGTTATCGTAGGAAAATATATAATTATATGAAATAAGCCGACGCTTCCTTAATTACCGTTGGAGTGAAGGGGGAGAAGACAGCCAGTTCTCGGCTCTTTGGGGCAGCTGCTCTGGACAGGATCGTCAGCGTGTCCAGCTGGTAAGGCCACAAGAAATCAACGACACCGAATCTTTCATCTGTGGAAGATGGATACTCTAAGATACGATCTACTCCAGCTATTCGTTATTATAATGCTATTTTTCCCCGTTGGAGCCCTTGGGCTTATAGCATCTTGCTTTTCCAACTAAGGTTGTACCTTGGCTAGTAATAATGATAATGATATTTGATGTTGCTTGCAGCTTCGATGTGGGAGAGCAAAGGTGAGATTTTTAATCTAATAGGAAAGATGGTCAGTATTGACAATTTTTTTTTCTTATTAAATTAGATTTTTAGATTTAATAAGATATTTGATTTGGTTTATTTTCTATATTAAAGTATTATATATATATATATATATATATATATATATATATATATATATATATATATATATATATATATATATCAAAGATCTCTCCTTGCATAATCCATTGTCACACTATCATCAACATGTTTACAATGACTCTAAAACCGTTTCCAGAATATTGGTTCTTCCAGTGAAGATGTTCCAGACTCCAGAGACCAATGTTGCCAACTATACGGACATTCCCAAAGTGTGTTTAGGGTCTTCGCCCAGTCAGGAGCCATCTCGTTTACAACACTGAATCACTGTATAGCTATCGTGAACTGACTCAAAAGTCTACAGCACTGAGTGAGGCTGATACTAAAGCTTCCACCTTACGTGTCGCGGAGATTCTGGAGACTGCCAGGTCAGCGTCGCCTCTGGCTACCATTCCAATGACTCCAGTCACTGTGCCGTTTTCCAGAACATTACCCCAGGTCCCGTCGACAGATTTTGATAGCTGGTATCTGGGGAAAGGTGCAGAGATTAGGAGAATGATTATGTCATTTAGTTTATGAAGAACAATTTGGAATGATTTTGTTGATAGGGTATATTTTTACTGTTTATCATCCAAGCACCCTTATATAGTATATATATATATATATATATATATATATATATATATATATATATATATATATATACTGTACATATATACGTATTATATCTATACATATAAATATGTTTACATATGTATATATATATACAGTATATATATATATATATATATATATATATATATATGAATATATATATATATATATATATATATATATATATATCTATATATAAATATGTTTATATATGTATATATACAGTAT
>NC_090726.1:29552419-29559919 GCF_036898095.1 Palaemon carinicauda | reverse complement strand
TTTCGCTCAACTCCAGTCACGGTCACAGTCAAGCTCACGATCAAAGCAAAAGATATTTTGAACGTGCTCAAACTTGAGCGAGAGGTGTCTTCCTTCATTATATCTGATCCAATTTTGGACAAAATATACTCGAATGTCCCTTTTGGCATGCGGAAATAATTAAAGAATTTTTCTTCGTCATCTATAAAATGGGGATATAAAGTGTTATATTCTCCTTCACTCTTCACTAGCATAGGATGCACCAAAAATCTCCTCCTTTTTCTCTCTCCGTCTTCCTCATCCAGCGCTATGGCTATACCCGCTAATTCTCGAGCCGAAAAATCTCACATGGTTCACCAATGCCAACACAAAACAAACTGATCTCAGGAGAGCTTGAGCGGCATATGTGAACACACCAGTAAAATGAGCTGAGTGAGAGCTTGACCGTGACTTGGGCGTGAGCGTGAGTGTCAGGTGTGAATCAGCCTTTAAGGGTTGATTCATACTATCGGTCTGGTCACGCTCCGCTCTCACTCCAGTAACGGTCCGGCCATTCACACTTCCGCTCCGGTCCGCTCACGCTCCGCTCTCACTCCAGTAACGGTCCGGCCATTCACACTTCCGCTCCGGTCCGCTCACGCTCCGCTCTCGCTCCGGTCATGATAGAAAAAAAATCAATATTTACAATAACAGGTAAATGTTTAATGCGTAAATACATTTCCTAGTATCACTGAACAATATTCCTATACAATTATGCCCTTTCCTTATATCTATAATCTTGTCAAGACACTGATTGGACCGAGAGCGAACCGAAGGTCCTACATTGTTAAAAAAAACATAATTTTAATCGGATTTTTCCCCGTAAAAATCTACTGTTCTCAGACATATTTCAGTAAAATACAGGCACCGTAATGTTACCTTACTTTGTTATTATCTTTTACGGGTTGGTGACCGTGATATCCCTCCTTTACGTCAATACATCCGTTTTTAAAACCGCAAATGCCTGGTAATATTCATTTCAGGATTTTTTTTTTTACGGCAAATTTTTAATAGTGTAGACCGAACCGAGACTGGAGCGTGCCCGAACCGATAATGTTAATCAACTCTATTTTTTTACAGCAACATCACTCTTCTAGACTTGGCACAGTTCTTGACAGAGCTGAATCACCAAAAGTCCTTTGAACTTCTTTATGACCTGGTGCACAAAGGTGAGTTTTCTTTATTCAGAAGGTAGACATTGCTTAGAGTTCTCTTGCTTGAGGGTACACTCGAGCACACTATTCTATCTTATTTCTCTTCCTCTTGTTTTGTTAAAGTTTTTATAGTTTATATAGGAGATATTCATTTTAATGTCATTATTCTTCTTAAAATATTCTAATTTCCTCTTTTTCTTTCCTAACTGAGCTATTTTCCCTATTGGAGCCTCTGGGCTTATAGCATCCTGCTTTTCCAACTAGGGTTATAACTTAGCAAGTAATAATAATAATAATAATAATAATAATAATAATAACATCTTTATCTTTCTTTATTAATATACCCTAAAGTATCTACTGCAATGAAGAGTGACATATAATTTGAATATCATCTTCATCTATTATTATTATTATTATTATTATTATTATTATTATTATTATTATTATTATTATTACTTGCCAAGCAACAACCCCTGTTGGAAAAGCAGGATGCTATAAGTCCAGGGGCACCAACAAGGAAAATAGCCCAGTGAGGAAAAGAAAGCAGGATGTAAGAGCAGTAATTAAAATTGAATATTTTAAGAACATTAACATCAAAATGGATATTTCATATATAAACCATGGACGCGAAGGGCCTCGGTTAGATTTCTCTGAATATATCTAGGTAAAACTGCAAAATAGTTGGGTCCAAAGTACAAGAACAACTTTATTATTATTATTATTATTATTATTATTATTATTACTTGCAAAGCTAAAACCCTATTTGGAAAAGCAGGATGCTATAAACCCAGGGGACCCAACAAGGAAAATAGCCCAATGAGGAAAGAAAAAAAGGAAAAATGAAATATCTTAAGATTAGTAACAACATTAAAAAAATATTTCCTATATAAACTATAAAAACCCTAACATAACAAGAGGTAGAAATAAGATAGAATAGTGTGCGCGAGTGTACCCTCAAGCAATGTATGATTTATGAAGCTTTTGGTCAGGTTCTGTTAAGAGCCGGAATTATACACTGGGTTAGGTTAGTGAAAATTACGTTGGTGTATATCCAAGTTGATATTGGCCTACGATTTTCTCTTGTACTTTGCGTGTAACTAATTTCTAGTTTACCGTTATTTAAACTAAGTGTGAAGTTTAGTTTGATATATATATATATATATATATATATATATATATATATATATATATATATATATGTATATATATACACACACACACACACACACACACACATATATATATATATATATATATATATATATATATATATATATATATATATATGTGTGTGTGTATGTATGTATTCAAGTAAAGGCTTACGCGGATTGTGTACTGTCTCTAATTTTCTACACTGTTAAAAAAACCGTAATTTTAATCAGAAATTTTCCGGATAAATATACTGTTCTCAGTCGTATTTCAGTAAAATGCAGGCGACCGTTATATTACCCTACTTTGTTATCTTTTACGGGTTGGTGACTATAATATCAATCCTTAAAGTCAATATACCAGTTTTTAAAACGCTAAATTACTGGCAACATTTATTCCAGGATTTTTACCGTTTTTATGGCAAATTTTTAAGTGTCTACTGCATAACAAACTCATTATGAATACAAACTTAAAGCTGTCATAACAAAGTCTTTCCTTGTCAAACGAAACAGAAAAAATAAACAAGTTATCAAAGACGTTTGCCCATCAAAATTCTGACGTGGTGCTTCATCAGTATGATAACTTCTCGACAAACCTGAGGCTACTGATGGAATCAGTGAAACCTGGAACTTCTCTGGTGACATTTTGCAGCTTTCCTACGGTCTTGGATATCTTTCAGAAGGTATGGAGAGGGATTGAGGTTATATTCCAGATTGCATGAGAAAGATTGGATAATCTTCCAGAAGGTATGATTGAGGCTAGGCAGTCTTTGAGAAGGTATGATAGAGGCTAGGCAGTCTTTCAGGTATGATATAGGCTAGTCAGTCTTTCAGAAGGTATGAAAGAGCCTAGGCAGTCTTCAAGAAGGTATGATAGAGGCTAGGCAGTCTTTGAGAAGGTATGATATAGGCTAGGCAGTCTTTTAGAAGGTATGAAAGAGCCTAGGCAGTCTTTCAGAAGGTAGAGAGAGGCTAGGCAGTCTTTCAGAAGGTATGATAAAGGCTAGGCAGTCTTTCAGAAGATATGATAGAGGCTACGCAGTCTTTTAGAAGGTATGAATGAGCCTAGGCAATCTTTCAGAAGGTAGGAAAGAGCCTAGGCAGTCTTTCAGAAGGTAGAGAGAGGCTAGGCAGTCTTTCAGAAGGTATGATAGAGGCTAGGAAGTCTTTCAGAAGGTAGATAGAGGCTAGACAGTCTTTCAGAAGGTATGATAGAGGCTACGCGATCTTTCAGAAGATAATATAAGAAACTGAATAGTCTTTCAAAAGGTACAAAGGAAGTTAGATTATCTTTTAGATGGTGAATAAGGGAATTGATAGTATCCCTGAAGGTGCTAATGATGAAAATATAGGGAACTGGACAGATTCTGTCATAGAAATGCAAGGGAATATGCAGCCTCTCACGTAAAAAAAAGGAATATTTGGGCCCCTTCTAGTTGTTAACCCTGCTTTACACGGTCAAACTGTTCATCGAACCGAGTTGTCGAACCTGCTTGTCAAACGGTTCGAAGATGTGGAGTCAGTCACAAACACATAAGATTTGTGGACAGTGAAGCCCCGCCCATAGAAGTCAGGCTAGATCTGACTTTCTTCGAACCGTTCGACGAACATGTTCGACAACCAGATACCCCGTTCACTTGCTCGAACATCACTACAAACACTTGTCTGTCGAACCACATTCGACGAACCGTTCGACCGTGTAAACCCCGCTTTAGATGAAAAATCCGGCCATTGTTGCAGTGACGAAATCGTTATTCAATTTTCAATGTTTGTGGGGAATCTCATGTTATATCATATAATTCTTCGTTCAATATGTGATTTGATAATTGGTTAACTTCAGGAAAATTTCGTCCTATAATCACCAATGAATTTTGTTATATAATTAGTGACCTAGATTTTTTTTTAATAGATTAAAAGTCAGCTCCTGAAAAGTCATTTGGTCACCTGGGCCTTAGTATTCAGCCGGAAAGACTTCGCAGAAGAGTCAATGGTCACCCTTCAGAAGCTCGTCTTCGAGGGCACTCGAGTGACACTCGTCCAGGAAGAAAAGAACGGAATCTACAATGTCTTCGAGGCGGAAGTCAGCCCTTTGGGAGATATGTGGTGAGTATTTGGGGAATTGGAATAGTCAGTAATTTTATCGTTGACCCCGACGGAATTGACATAGGGTTGTGGTGGCCGATGTGGTAACGTCCCTGACTGGTGAACGCCAGACGGGGGTTCGAGTCTAGCTCAAAATCGTTAGTATTTTTGGTCGCTGCAACCTCACCATCCTTGTGAGCTAAGGATGGGGGGTTTGGGGAGCCTATAGGTATATCTGCTGAGTCATCAGCAGCCATTGCTTGGCCCTCCTTGGGTGGAGAGGGGGGCTTGGGGGCTGATCATATGAACATATGGTCAGTCTCTAGGGCATTGTCCTGTTTGTTAAGGTAATGTCACTGTCCCTTGCCTCTGCCATTCATGAGCGGCCTTTAAAACCTTTAAAGGAAAACAAGTTAGGCTTAACCCATTTGGGAGTGGTGGATTTATTTCATGAAAATAAAAGATTAACTAATATTCTACTAAATGGTTTGTCTGACCTGATGTCAGATCTTAATGATGGAATAGATGTCACTAGAAATTTCAATAGAATAGATAAATAGACAAGCAATTAGACCCTAGATAAACAGAAAGGCAGGGAGATAAATATCAGTAACTCTCTCTCTCTCTCTCTTCTTTTCTGTTATATACATACTTCTATGCTCATTATGATATGTATGGCGAATATGCCGGAAAATCATTAAAAAAAATCCGTTACTATAACATTTAAACTTCCCTAGATTAAAAAAAAGAAAAAAGAAAAAAAAAAACATTTCCTGGAGAAGATGATTATAATGAAATATGAAATGATGAAAATATAAAAATTTAAATATATGCATATCAATCTATGTTCCATGCAGATGAAATTTCAAGTTATTATCATTTTAAGTTGTGAGTTCTAAGACAAAATTCTACATTATTTTATTAGGCGTTATGTTATGAACTTTAGAAAACAGTCTGATTTTATATTATTGCCGTAATTTTTCTGCGGTATGCGCTTTTTTTAGAGCTCACGTAGCGCCCTCTAAATTTACAAATAAAATCAGTTTCTTTCAGTAAGTTTTCAAATGCATGAAGATAAATAGCAATGTTTAAACTACTGTAATTCTATATTTTTCCCCAGCTTTTGCTTTACGGGATCATGGAACAGCAAATCAAGGAGTAAAGGAAAAATGTTCTCGGCATCAAAACGAAAAGATAAATACTCGAACATGATTGGTCGGCGACTCACGGTGGCAGCCAATTACGCTCCTCCTTACATGCAGCTTAGCGAGCAGAAACCAGACGGGACTTACGATCCAGTCACTGGGCTAGATCTCTCAATTTTGAACGCGCTTAGCAAGTTTATGAATTTTACGTATGTATTTTATATTATCATATCATATTTATTATTATGTTTTATTATTTTTTATTATTCTTTGCTTTTGAGGTGTCGATGTGAGACTTGGAAAATAGGTATCGTATTGGAAAGAAAATGGTCCTTCTTGACTTTGGCTAATACTGTATTTTTAGTAAGGTCAAAAAGAAGTTTAGATGTATAGATGGTATTGTACTACGGAGGTTAATATTATATGTGTATGTATGGATATATATATATATATATATATATATATATATATATATATATATATATATATATATATATATATATATGCCCCCTGTGGACGCGGGGGCATAAAACAATTATAATATCGCCAACGTTATCCCTGCGTGTCGTAAGAGGCGACTAAAAGGGACGGGACGAGGGGGCTGGGAACCCCCTCTCCTGTATAAAAAATCCTGTGAGACAGCAACAAAGAGATGGAGCTGGGGGGAGAGTGACTGCTCCCTGTACTCTAGTTTTGGGGTGTTTGAATGTGCGTGGATGTAGTACGATAGAGAGTAAAAGATGTGAGATTGGAAGTATGTTTAGAAGTAGAAGGATGGATGTATTGGCCTTGTGTGAGACAAAGATGAAAGGAAAGGGTGAAGTGATGTTTGGTGAAATGTCTGGTAGAGTGTCTGGGATTGAAAGGGGAAGAGCGAGAGAGGGTGTGGCTTTATTGCTAAGTGAATGGATGACAGGTAAAGTAGTGGAATGGAAGGAGATATCATCTAGGTTAATGTGGGTAAGGGTTAGGTTGGGTAGGGAATGTTGGGCGTTTGTCAGTGCGTATGGGCCAGGTAGTGAGAAAAGTGAAGAAGAGCGGAATGAGTTCTGGAATGAATTAACTAGGTGTGTAGAAGGACTGGGTATAGGGAATTATGTAGTTGTCATGGGTGACTTAAATGCTAGAGTGGGCGCTGGAGAGGTAGAAGGTGTCATTGGGAAGTATGGCGTACCAGGTGAAAATGAGAGTGGTGAGAGACTGGTAGATATGTGTGTTGAACAAGAGATGGTAATAAGTGCTAGCTTTTTTAAAAAGAAAGATAAAAATAAGTATACATGGGTAAGAGTGGCAAATGGAAGAGTAGTAGAAAGGGCATTAATGGATTATGTGTTGATAACTAAAAGAATGTTTGGAAGATTGAAAGATGTGCACGTGTTTAGGGGTATGGCTAACGGTATGTCTGATCATTTTTTGGTGGAAGGAAAATTAGTTGTAGCAAAAGAGTGGGGGAATAGAGTAGGTGGATGTAAAAGGGAGCTAGTGAGGGTTGAAGAGCTAATAAAACCGGGGGTAAAAAGTAAATACCAGGAAAGATTGAAAATGGCATATGACGAGGTGAGAGTAAGAGAAACTGGTAATTTAGAGGAGGAGTGGAAGTTAGCAAAAGAAAATTTTGTTGGGATTGCAAGTGATGTATGTGGCAAGAAGGTTGTTGGAGGCAGCATGAGGAAGGGCAGTGAATGGTGGAATGAAGGAGTGAAGGTAAAAGTGGAAGAGAAAAAGAGGGCTTTTGAAGAATGGCTGCAGAGTAATAGTATAGAGAAGTATGAAAAATATAGAGAGAAAAAGGTGGAAGTAAAGCGCAAGGTACGTGAGGCAAAGAGGGCAGCTGACCTGAGGTGGGGTCAGGGACTGGGTCAGTCATATGAAGAGAATAAGAAGTTTTGGAAAGAAGTGAAGAGAGTAAGGAAGGCCGGCGCAAGAATTGAAGAGACAGTGAAAGATGGAAAT
>NC_090726.1:29542419-29547419 GCF_036898095.1 Palaemon carinicauda | reverse complement strand
CGTCAATAACTGTGGCCGATGACTGCAAGGACATGCCATCGTAGAAACTCTGCCAAATTATTAACAATGCACGATGCTACTGGGATCAGGTAACCGACTCATTAATGTAGGGATAACGGTGTGAAATAAGGTATTGGTCAAGACTGCGCTTTCATAAAAGGGTAAAAGGTTTAAAATATTTAGGAGCAATGAATCAAGTGATATGTAATCGCGTTGTGTACAAACCAAGTACATCCATATATGATCAGTGCAAAAACACTCTCTCCACACACATTAGGACCTGAGGGAAGCAGGCACTGCTTCTTAGTGGCTCAGCATGTAGACTCATTGAGACAATATATCAGAAGCTGAATTGTTTGGGATAATGACAGCCATAGTTTGAGGTCACTTCTTACAACAATGCTATCTCTTGCAATTGTATTCCATAAAGATTTGTTATGCAATAGCTTTTTTGGGATGATTTGCTTATTTTTTTTTTAGTGCTTTATTTGCATTTTGGTATTGCAAACAGAAGAATCTAAAAGGAGAAGCTATATAATTCATAAGATCAAATAGTTTCTAGTATTATCTGATACTTAAGATTACCTAAGGCGAAATATAGATAATACCAATTGATTATTTAAAATAATGCCAATAGTGTTTGATATAGTTGCTTAGTTGCTTTGCATGCGATATAATATGATAAAAGTATGCACACAGAATGGCTGCTATTTAGCAGAAAAAGAAGATATATATATATATATATATATATATATATATATATATATATATATATATATATATATATATATATATATATGCAACTGGACCAATAGGTCAATTCCTAGATTGGTCCGGTTATATATATATATATATATATATATATATATATATATATATATATATATATATATATATATATATATATATATGCAACCGGACCAATAGGTCAATTACTAGGTAGCAAGGTAAATCAAATACAAAAAGGTTACCACCTACAAAGGGTTGAGACTTGAGGGCGATTATAGTCGGTTTCCTGGACTCTTTGAGGTAACCTGGTAGATAAGGCAATTTATTAAGCCACTACGTCACATCTTGGATTAAAGACTAGCAGACAGAGTTGGAAACGTGGCACTGCCGCTAATCACAGGCAAGTCTGAACCCTTTGTAGCTGGACTATTACCTGTTACCCTTGTAGTACTGTTGGTTTTATGAATTCCGGTACACTTCCGCGTAGCAGGTAACGCTGTGTCTAGCTAAAGAGATCTGTTGGCAACACTGCCTGCAAAACAAAGTCGCTGAGCTTATAAACATACGATTAAAAGCGTTTATATTAATCTTATAAAATTCTATATAGAAAATATTAGTATTTAATTAGCAACACTTCATAATACTAATAAGTGCTTTTGATCCCATGTTTACAAGCGCAGCATTACCAACAGTTTCTTTTTTGATAAACACAGCGTTAGCTGCAGGGTTGCCAGGTTGGCCTTTTTCGGGCCAAAAAACCCCACCAAATTTGGCCTTTTTTCGTGCTAGTTACCTAAATTTGACCTTTTTGAAATTAGTTCGCCTTAAATGCTATATTTTCGGCCTTTTTCTACTATTAGGTTGACCTTTTAAAGCTGCAGTTGATCAGACGTTGGCCTTTTCTCATTTGGAAAACCTGGCAACTCTAGTTACAATGGACAGCTGTCAGACGTCTCCTTAGCTTCCTGTAAAGTGTACCGGAATTAATGAAACCAACTGTATCACTGTAAAGACAAATGTATAAAATGTATGATGCTCTCCCTTTCCTTCTTTAAGAAAAAAGAGCCACGGTGGTTGAGTTTACGGTGCCTTACTCCTTGGAGCCCCTAGGACTCCATTCCAAAGCTCCGAAGGAAAAGAACAAGGCGTTTGCTGTCCTTTCTCCTTTCGCTGGACAGGTAAGTCGAAAGTCTTATTTTTTTTTCAGGGTACGAAAATTCTCATGAAATTCATTAACATCATGAAGAAAAAGAACTGGAGTCTATACAGTACAGTGGAATTTTCAGGGAAATTACAGCAGCTACATAATTCATTTTTAAATGATAAAGAAATGAAAAAGGTCGGGTATCATAAAGAGAGTCAATCATGTTACAGTATCATAAAACGTTATAGAGACAAAAAAAAAAAAAAAAAACATCTGGAATTACAACTGGTTTTAAGAAGCCTGATGGATGTTGACTTTAGTTAGTTATTATTATTAGCAATCGGTTCAAGATCATTAATTCTTTAGCGGTACGTACCGGTTGATATTTTAATCTATTTCTTCAATAGGTCTGGATTTGCATTGCCATCACCGTCTTAGCCATCGGACCCATAATGAAAATTCAGTCTAAATTGGCGCAGATCATTGGAACCGAGGAGTCAACCTTCAGAATCCATGAGTACACTTTCTACATGTTCAGGAACTTGGTCATTCAGGGGAACCCAATCACTGCGAACCATTGGCCCCAAAGACTTGTTCTTTTTACATGGTATCTTTTCTGCTTCATTATTTACGGTATGCAAGAATATGATATTTTTTCATATTATAAATAGCATTCTTCTTCTTCTTCTTTGTCTGCATCTTTTCTCACTTGTTTATAAACTGGGGAAAGTTCCTCTCTCTCTCTCTCTCTCTCTCTCTCTCCCCCCCTCTCTCTCTCTCTCTCTCTCTCTCTCTCTCTCTCTCTCACCTTATTTATAAACTGGGGAAAGTTCGTCTCTCTCTCTCTCTCTTTCTCTCTCTCTCACACCTTGTTTATAAACTGGGGAGTTCCTGTCACGGATATATTTGGTATAAGAGAGAGAGAGAGAGAGAGAGAGAGAGAGAGAGAGAGAGAGGGAGAGAGAGAGAGAGAGAGATATGGACGTTCCGTTGTTGATGTGGTAAATGTTTCGAGAGGGAAACTATTACTTTTTTAATACTTTTCTTTGGAACAAAACTTTCCTTTTATCTTTCTTTCCCACCGTGATCCCTACATTAAGGGGTCGGTTGCCTGATTCGCCCTCTCCAATGCCTTCTATCAAAGTCCTCCTCTTCCACCTAACCTCTTCTCTCCATATCATCCTTCGCCTTCTCTCGCCATCCAATTCTCTGCCTCCCTCTCGAACAAAACCTCATTTTTTATTGTTATTATCATTTTCCCTCTATCACAGTCATTTCAACTGAGTGGTATTTATACTGTAGGGTTCCGGGTTGCATCCTGCCTCTTTAGGAGTCCATCACTTTTATTATTATGTCCGCCGTTCCTAGGATCACACTCTTTCTCCACGGGTCCTGGAGCTACTTCAACCTCTAGTTTTTCTAGATTCATTATTATTATTATTATTATTATTATTATTATTATTAGTAGTAGTAGTAGTAGTAGTAGTAGTAGTAGCTAAGCTACGACCCTAGTTTGAAAAGCAGGATGCTATAAGCCCAAGGGCTCCAACAGGGAGAAATCACCCAGTGAGGAAATGAAATAAGGAATAGGCCTAAATAAACTATATGAAAAGTAAAAACCAATTAATATAAAACATTTTAAGAACAGTAACAACAATAAAACAGATCTTTCATACACAAACTATGAATAAAGACTTATGTCAGCCTGTTCAACATGAAAACGTTTGCTGCAAGTTCGAACTTTTAAAGTGCTACTGATTCAATTATCCGATTAAGAAGATCATTCTACAAACATCTATGCCACTCCACCTTGTGAAAGTGGTTTTTCCAACCAAGACTTTTCACATAACCAAGGACAGGTTCATAACCAAAGTTATCCAAAACTAAGTCACCGGTATACAGTACCAACTGCAACGAATAACTAAGTCTGTATATCATCTGCATCATCATAAACACCTGTTCATTCAAATGTTTAAAATTTCTTGATTCATCATCATCATCATCTCCCTCTACGCCAATTGACTCAAAGGGCGTCGGTTAGATTTCGCTAGTCGTCTCTAGTTTGAGCTTTTAAATCAATACTTGTGGTTCATGAAGATTCTTTCTCATGTGAACATAAGGGTTGGAACTGGTTCTGTAGATAGAAGAACCTGAGGTTCTTCTAGTTTGTACCTCTTCATCAAGGAGCATAGCATACTAGAAGAACCTCAACTTCTTCTATCACAGAGCGAGTACCAACCGTTATGTTCACATGAAAAGGTGTTTGTGCCTCTTCATCAGGGAACATAACATACTAGAAGAACCTCAACTTCTTCTATCTACAGAGCTAGTTCGAACCCTGATGTTCACATGAGAAGGAGTTTGAACCTCTTCATCAAGGAACAGAACATACTACAAGAACTTCTTCTTTGTCTGCATCTTTTCCCACTTTTATGTGGGGTCGATGTTTCTGACCACCTTTCTCCATCTACATCTGTCCCACAATTCATCACTGGTTAATCCCTTTGATCAAAGGTCATCCTTGATACAGTCCATCCTCCTTCGCTTTGGTCTCCCTCTCCTTCTCGTTCCCTGTACCTCCATTTCCATCACCCTCCTCCCAATATACTGTTCATCTCTTCTCATAAAATGACCATACCACCTCAGTCTACTTTAGCAAATGTTAGGAGCAGTATAGGCCTAACAGAAAGTTTCCCAGTAAATGTGGGACTACATCAGGGGTCTGCTTGAGCCCTTACCTATCTTATCTGGTCATGGATGTAGTAACACAAGGTATTAGAGATCAGTCTCCTTGGTGTATGCTTTTTGCTGATGATGTTATACTGTGTAGCACTAGGCGAGAGGTAGTAGAAGAGAAACTGGAAGAGTGTATAAGAGAAGTGGAAAATAGGGGATTGAAGATCAGCGAGTAAAAGACAGAGTATTTGAGATTGAAAAATGTCGAGAATGGGAAAGTTAGTTTACAAGGAGAGGGATTGAAAAAAGTTGAAAATTTCAGGTATTTAGGATCAACAGTTGCAGAGGATGGTGATCTGGGGGCAGAAATAAACCACAGAATACAAGAAGGATGGAAGAATTGGAAAAAAGTGCGTGGAGTACTATGCGACAGGAAAATGGGGGTTAAGTT
>NC_090726.1:29514919-29537419 GCF_036898095.1 Palaemon carinicauda | reverse complement strand
CTATGCACATATGTCAAGAAAATTTCTTTGTGTATTGCCAAAATCTGTTGGGGCCCCTGGGCTTATAGCATTCTGCTTTTCCAATTAGGGTTGTAGCTTACCTAATAATGATAATAATAATAATAATGATAATAATAATAATAATAATAATAATAATAATAATAATAATAATAATGAGTACATTGCCAAAATCTACCGTGGCATCTGGGCTTATAGCATCCTGCTTTTTCAACTAGCTTACCTAATAATAATAATAATAATAATAATAATAATAATAATAATAATAATAATAATAATATTAATTAAATAGTAATAATAATAATAATAATTAATAATAATAATAATAATAATAATAATAATAATAATAATAATAATAATAATAAGTGCATTACCAAAATCTGCTGGTGCCCCTGGCCTTACAGCATCCTGCTTTTCCAACTAGGGTTGTAGCTTACCTAATAATAATAATAATAATAATAATAATAATAATAATAATAATAATATTAATCAAATAATAATAATAATAATAATAATAATAATAATAAAAATAATAATAATAATAATAATGAGCATACTGATGAACGCCAAAGATTCTTGTATTGTACACTGTTAAAAAGGCCATAATTTTAATGGGAAATTCTCCGTAAAAGTATACTGTTCCCATACGTATTTCAGTAAAATATAGGCGACAGTATTTTTTACCCTTCTTTGTTACCATCTTTTACTCATTGGTTACAGTGATATCACTCCTTTATGTCAATATATACGGTGTTAAAACGGTAAAAATCTTGGAATTAATGTTGTCAGGCATTTATCGCTTTTTCAATGGAAATTTCTAACAGTGCACATAAAACTCTATGCACATATGTTAAGAAAATTTCTTTGTGCATTGTCCAAAGTTATACACTGCATTAACTTTAATCCGTATCACTGATTTTAAATTTATTTGGTTTTAAAACTTGAATTTACCAGCTAACAAGAAGACCTTTTTTATATAAATCTCCTCATGGGAAATATAAGATAAATTTCAAAACTAAAGAAAAGAACCAGTTGTGAATTGGTTTAACAGAAAACCTTTTGAACCATGGAAAGAAACTTACTTGGCTCATCTGTTCATACCTCATAGGCCTCCTTTAACACTCCATAAGCTTTTTGTTTAGTTTTCTTAAATTTAACACAAAACTTGATGGCGTAACGTTGGTCTAACTTTCCCCGCATCTTGACACTTATTCACGGACCGGCAAACCGGATAAGACTGGTTCCAGTGTCAGTTGCTAGATTTTCTAAATGAGAAAAGGCCAACTTCTAATCAACCGCAACTTTAAAAGGCCCACCCATTAGTGGAAAAAGGCATAAAATATAGTATTCAAGGCTCACCTTTTATTCATGATATTGCTAAGAGCCAAGCAAATTGAAAAAGGCCAATTTCTAGATTTTTCGCCTGGAAAAAGCCAAATTTGAGATTTTTTGACCCGAAAAAGGCCAATCTGGCAACCCTGGTTCACTCCACCACGTTCAAAGCTGCACTCAGACCTGCAAACATATAAAGTTGCCAGTTAGTAATTTTATAGGATATATGTATATGTGCTTCACCATGAATTAGTATTTCGATGAAATCATTTTTAATGTCTCTCCAGACATTTTCTCCTCGTATATGTGAGCCGCTTACCATCCTGTAAAATTCTGAAGGTTTAAATTTGTATTAGAAACAACAGGAATATCTCCTTATAATGTTTCCATTGGTTGATTGGATGGTGTATGTATGTCTCTGTTTGGTAGAACTTACTCAGCTTGCATCTACACTTACTTGCCATACAAAAGGAAATGGGTTGTCATTTGAATATATATATATATATATATATATATATATATATATATATATATATATATATATATATATATATGTATATATATATATATATATATATATATATATATGTATATATATATATATATATATATATATATATGTATACATATATATATATATATATATATATATATATATATATATATATATATAAGAGAGAGAGAGAGAGAGAGAGAGAGAGAGAGAGAGAGAGAGAGAGAGAGAGAGTATATTTATATATACACTTATGTATATATATATATATATATATATATATATATATATATATATCTATATATATATACATATATATATATATATATATATATATATATATATATATATATATATATCTTGAAAAGGTTCCACAATTATGTAAGACGTGTTTGAAAACTTGGTGTATATTTGTAGATATTACAAAAAACGTTTAGAGCTTTCGTCCATCATCTGTGGACTTGGTCACATTTTAGTGGCCAAGTCCACAGATGATGGACGAAAGCTCTAAACGTTTTTTGTAATAGCTACAAATATACACCAAGTTTTCAAACACGTCTTACATCATTATGGAACCTTTTCAAGATAACAAGGAAGTACGACATTGTACTAGTTTGCACCATATATATATATATATATATATATATATATATATATATATATATATATATATATATATATATATATATATATATATAAGCACGTACGTATGTGCATATGCATTAATTTGTAAGTCACGTGGAAACTGAGCATTGAATCCTTATTAAACCCCCCTTGACCATTTCAGCATAACGAGAATGTCCGAGGCCGGACTGATTCTCAAATGGCAGGACGAAGAAATTCAAAAACTCTCCAGAAGAGGGGAAAAGGAAAAGCCAAAATCGAAGACCATTACTCTCGCTCACTTACAGGTGAGGGTTTTTTTCTAATTGATATTCTCATGCTCTGTTTTATAAATATTAATAATAATTATTATGAGTGGTTGCTATGTATCTATTTGTATAGAAGGTTTTAACAGTAGTTCTAAAATTAAAAGTATCCTAATGATGATATACAGACTTGAAACATGGTAACAATGTAAGCTTCCTTATATATATATATATATATATATATATATATATATATATATATATATATGTATATATATATATATATGTGTGTGTGTGTGTTTGTGTATGTATATTTGTATATATATATATTAATGTATGTGACCTGTCAGAATAATATATATATATATATATATATATATATATATATATATATATATATATACATATATATTCAGACACCTGCTTTTATTACATAGGTAGTAGATATACTATGTATGTATGTATGTATCTTTGTATGTATGTATATACATACATATATATATATATATATATATATATATATATATATATACACAGTATATATATATATATATATATATATATATATATATATATATATATATATATATATATATATATATCCTCATCTGAAGAAGCTTCGGCAACTTCCTCACCTTAGGAAAAGACATGAATAATTTTTTTCAGTGATGAGATAAATTGAAATATCGTTCCGAATAAATTTTCCGATAACGAATTAAAAACTCCCTTTCTTTACTTTGCAGGCCGCATTTTTCATCATTGTGCTCGGTTACACGACTGCCACTTTTGTCCTCCTAGTGGAAAAACTTCTGTTGTTTTTCATCGCCAGAAGAAATTGAAAACAAGGTTTCAGAGGTGAGGCTCCACATTTTCGATACTCAATGCCTCTAAATATAGCTCAGCAAAGATTCCGGGCGAAATAAGCCCCACCCCCTGATGACGTCATAGCCAATCACGTTGTCTCTCACGTTAGCAGGGGTCACGATCTTATGACGCGGAAGAAAAACATGCTTTTTAAACAATAAGCTTTTCAGAAGATTGTTTCCTCGTTTTCTCTTTTATTTTCATTTAATCTCATCACAAAAGTTTATCTTGTATTATGAATGAATTATGTCACTGGACACTGAGGAGGTGTAATAGAATTAAAAACACTCAAAACCTTGTGTTGGAGTTTTCTTGCTTGAGGGTACACTCGTGCACAGTATCCTATCTTGTTCCTCTTTCTGTATTTTCAAAGTTTTTATACTTTATATGCGAAATGTCTAATTTAATCTTGTTACTGTTCTTGAAATATTATATTTTGATTGTTCATTACTTCTCTCGTAGTTTATTTATTTTCTTGTTTCCTTTCCTCACTGGGCTATGTTCCCTATTAAAGCCCTTGGGCTTATAGCATCATGCTTTTCCAGCTATGGTTGTAGCTTAGAGAATAATAATGATAATAATAATAATAATAATAATAATAATAATAATAATAATAATGCATCAAGCTCAAAAATAATACCAAAGCCTATTTTTGTTATAGATTGCCTGGGGCTTCCAATCAGGTCATTGGCTCAGACAAGGACTCTTGCAACTCTGCAACCCGTAAGTGTAGATATGACTTTAATTCTCAGGTAATTAAAAGATAAAACTACAAACATTATTTATTTGTCAATCTTTGTTTTTAATTATTCTTTAGGCTTCCTTTGCCTCTTTTTAGGTATACGAAAATAAAAGGTGAGGGCAGGGTTGCAAGGTTGCAAACACAATTGAGAGAAAGAAGAATAGCAGTAAATCCCGATAAGTAGAAGAGCTCGAGAAGGAAGAAGGAAAATGTAAGTGGATTTTTCATTATGGGGAAGATGTTCTTTACAATGATCCAACATACCATAATATGATGTTATTTTATCATATTTTCAAATCTCTGACGAATATCTTTGAAAGGGAATTGCAAAACGTTATTTACAAATGCTAAACTCTCTCCTCTCTCTCTCTCTCTCTCTCTCTCTCTCTCTCTCTCTCTCTCTCTCTCTCTCTCTCTCTCTCTCTCTCTCTCTCTCTCTATGTGTGTGTGTATACATCTCGCATATGATATACTGTATATAGATATATATATTTCATACATAAGTGTATATACTATATACGTTATGAATATATACTCTTATGTATAACTTTAAAAGAGTCATACCATATAACATCAATTCTCTGTCACTATCTGAATATTACATGTATGTAACTGTCTTTTAATAATAATAATAATAATAATAATAATCATATTGATGACGTCACAATTGGAGTTCTTACCGAGTTCTCCATTGCTAACATACCCTCGTTTCTTTTTTAAGTTCCTTTTTCCATTATCGACTACCTACGTTCTAACCTCTGGTATGGTGTTTCTTTTTTTTCTAAATATAAAGAATCTTGCCACAAACCTGTTGTAACAGCTATTTCTGTTTTTTTTTTTTTTTTTTTTTTTTTTTTTTTTTTTTTTTCATTCATAATACTTCATAAATTTATTAAGTATTAACCTGGACTGGGGCAGATTATTATTTTTTCACTTTGTTATAGGGCTGAAATAACAACAATAATAGTAATAATAATATATAGTTTCACCTCATTGTTATAATACTGTAATGATAATAACATAGCAGTACATTTTCCACCTCGTTATCATCATTATCATCTCCCCGTACTCCTATTGACGCAAAGGGCCTCGGTAAGATTTAGCCAGTCGTTTCTCTTTCCTAACCACCTAGGGGCTAGACGCACCGTCAAAAAGCCCCTGTCCGGAGAGAAGCTCCGGGCAATCTAAAGAAGAAGAAGAAGTCTCTCTTTCCTTTTCGAAATCCTCTGACTGCCAAAAAAAAAAAAAAATGAGAGAGAAAAAAGAGAAACGTTATCAAATTGTAATAGTAACAATAGGCACACTCTTGGAAGCCTAAGATTTTATTAAGTAATAATCTGGGACATACATGAAACATATTACACATGTGAGACGGTTATGGTTTTACCCAGGTCCTCCCTCGCTTGGGAAATCCCATATTATGAAACTACTTCCTTTTGTAGCAGAGGGAAAATGTGGACATTTCATTGTAAACGCTGACTTGGTCTAGATTAAATCTCTTGGCGTAGTTCACCTATGTTTCATCATTGTATTGTGGTGGCCTATTGGAAACTTCCCTGCCGGGCGTCTGCCAGACTGGGGTTCGAGACCCGCTCTAATATTATAAAGCAATTTCCTCAAGTATAAGGAAAATATGGACATTTCATTGTAAATACTGAATTTGTCAAGATACTCTTGGGATAGTTCGCCTATGTTTCATCACTGTATTGCGGTGGTCTATTGGAAACGTCCCTGCCTGGCGTCTGCCGGACTGGGGTTCTAGACCCGCTCGAGCTCGATAGTTTCTTGTAGTGTCTGCAACCTCACCATCCATATGAGCAAAGGATATGGGGTTTACGGGAGCCTAGAGATCTACCTGCTGAGTCATCAGCAGCCATTACCTGGTTCTCCCTGGTCCTAGCTCTATTATCATGTTTTCTCCATAAATATGACTTATTTGGGGTTATTAAGAAAATGACTATAAAGTGATGTCATTTCCAGTAAAAATCCTATGTTCTTGTATCTCCATTCTCTTTGTAAATCAAATGATGTCATATACACGACTACGGTAATAAATCTAATTAGATATAATAATCCCCCCTTTTGTGTATAATACAGTGCATGTAATTCTGATAGTGATAATGTCAGCTGTCATGATTTTGACATACAATTATATGTGTATATATATACATATATATATACATATACATACATATATATACTGTATATATATATATATATATATATATATATATATATATATATATATGTATATATACACACACACACACACACACACACATATATATATATATATATATATATATATATATATATATATATATATATATATATATAGGATAAAGAAATATTTTATATCCCAAGTAATAATTATAATAGAATCTTCACAACGAAGATGTATTCATATTAACCAATCTATTATTTATGAAAAGGGAAAATATTTCAAGGAGTAGGTTGATTAAGTACCAGGTTCAGGTTCAGGTTCAGGTTCTGGGGTGAGGCATAGCCTTTACAACGGCGCCTCTGTGTCTTTTAGTTTTGTGTGTTCCTTATTTTCACTAGTTTTTCTCTTTTCATCCACATTTGTTGTAGTATACTTTTCTTATTTTCAATATTCTCTTCACAAAAAAGGAATTTTCCAACTGTTTGTGCACTATCTTCTTCGTATGGTTGTTGGAGCTCAATTGCTTTTATTCTTATATCACTAAACTGTGGACAATATAATATAAAGTGGTTAGCATTTTCTTCTACATCACAGAATACACAGTTTATATTTCCATCTTGGTGTCTGTTTCTTATATTCAAGCCCAATGAGTTTGTCCTTGCTCTGAATAATAAAATTGACGAAAATGTATTGTCATACACTTCCTCTTCCTTGATTTCACTTTTCCAGTTTTTATACAAAATTAGACTCTCCTTACACTCCATTTCACTCTTCCATTTGCTTGTGTCCCATTCTCTTGTTCTCTTCTTTATGTCCTCTTTCGTACATCTCTTGACTTCTCTCATCGCCATCCCACATTCTTCAGCATACTTCTTCACATGCATCCACCACTTCCTCTCTTTTTCTTCCATATCATTGACTATTGCTGTTAGTAGGTTCTTTTCTCCCTTAGAAATGCTATTAAGGTACCTCAGCTTACCATCCATTACCCTTGTTTTCATAGCAGATGCTCCTACATCCCCTCTCAAGGCTACAATTGCTGTATTCTTTACACCCCCTAACATCCTTCTATACACTCCATTCTCTATTCTCTGCAACTTTTCTATTTCCGTTTCCGTTAAGTTAATCACATTTGTTCCATATAATATAGAAGGTAGTGCTACACTTTTCCAGTATGTTTTCCCTATCAGTATCTTATTACAACTTTTTTCTATGATCGAATATGTAAGATTAGCTAGCTTTTGCGCCTTAACTATCATTTCACTTTTCTGTGTTTTGAACATATTCCTACTATCATCTACCTTGATACCTAGGTATTTAATATTGCTTAATACTCTTATTCCCTCTATATTATCTGGTTTCTCCTTCATATTATATATAAGTACGCTACTTTTGTCTCTATTTATGTCTAAACCACACTGCTTTCCTATATCTATCACTTTCCTTATGTTTAATTCAGCATCCTCTATATTCTCAGCAAGCACTAGGACATCATCAGCAAAAAATACTACTACTAGCTTTATAATATCATTTTTAAAACCATTGCCTTCCTTTTCTACTTGTTTTATAATCTGATAAGTAATTAATTTGAATAATGTTGTAGAGGCAGTACAGCCTTGCTTTATTCCACTACTTACGCTCAATTTTTGTTCTACTCTTTCCCCTATGTCTAACGTAGTCGAGTCTCCCACATATACTTCAGCTATAGAGTTAATTATACTAGTATGTACTTTATATTGCTTTAATGTTTCTATCAGTGCTTCCCTTTTTATGGAATCGAAAGCTTTTTTGAAATCTAAAGAGGCCACTATGAGTTTTTTCTTATTTTTGAAAGTTTCTTCGACCATGTATTGTAAGATGAATATATTATCCTCAATCCTTCCTCCTTCTGTAAATCCCGCTTGACTATCCTCTATGGCATTATTACTTTTTAGATGCCCTTCTATTTCATCCTTGATAAAAGCCATGTATATTTTATATGATACATTTGTGAGAGCTATAGGTCTCAATTCCTTTGCTGTTGGCTTGTTTTTCTTTTTTAACATTTTTGTTCTGGATTCTTTCCAGCTTTTGGGTTTTTCTTTGCTGGCTAGTTCCTCTTTGTAGCAGTTCACTAGTGTATTCTTGCATATATCACTCATCATCATTGCTTTGTAGTAGTCTGGCTTTAGTCCATCTGGCCCAGCTGCTTTACCTTTCTTTAGACGTTTTAAGCATTTTTCTAATTTACCTTTACTCATTTCAGCGGCGGGCATGGGTTTAATTATTCCTTCGACATTAAGTACAGCATCGTAATGCTCCCTTAGATGTTCAGGTATACTATATTCATTTACAGTTATAATGTCGTTTTCTCTTCTCAAATTATCCAGGTATTCGCTCTCCTTCTCCTCATTCCAGATCTCAGTTATTCTATTTTCATGTGTGTTGTAGACTGTTTTCCAAAATTTTACTAATTCTTCTTTAGCCTCTTCATCTGATAGTTTATTTCCTCTATCTCCATATAATTGTATTGCCTCGCTTTTTATTTCTTTGCTATTTCTTAATTTGTTTATGTTTTCCCATAGTTTATTGTTTTTATCATCTCTTATCTCCCTGGTCTTCTTTTCTCATATAACGTTATGCTCTCTTTCACCAGTATTTGTACTTCTTTCTTCTTATGATTGTATTTTTCTTCTAATTCTCTTTTTGTCCTAATATCTTTTTCATTTCTCTTTTTTCTATTAAGTTCCTTTCTTTCCTTAATCTTTCTTCTTATTTCCTCGGTTACCCAAGGTTGTTCTTTGGTCTTCCCTTCATTTGTTACCCTTCTCCTATATGTTTTAGCCAAATGATCTTGTTTCATTTCTGCCATTATTATGTTTAGCTCATCAATGTTTTTTACATCCTTGCTGACAAGTTTTCTCTCTATAGATTTCACATATTCGTCTATATCTTTTGCGTCACTGCTATAATATGTAATTTCTTCCCACTTCCCTTTATTGTAATTATTTTCGCTATTTGTTTTTGCTTCCAATTCTACTGTTATTAAGTTGTGATCTGATATATCTAATACTGTTTTATCTTCATCTATTTCCATACATTTAAATTTTTTATATAGCATATTATTTGCAAGTACAAAATCAATAGCACTATGCTGATCTTGTCTATTCCACGTGTATAGTCCTGAGCACCTTTCATCTCCATTTAATAGTGTTAGGTTGTGGTTACCCATCCAATCTAGCACCATTTCCCCATTTCTGTCTACTTGTTGGTGCCCAAGAAATCCCACGTGGCCGTTAAAATCCCCCATAACTAGCAAAGGAGTTGTTTCTCCTGCTTTTTGTATTAATTTTTCACATTCCGCTTTCAATTCTTGATCTCTTTTTCTACCTTCTTCTGTTTTTCCTGCTGCGAAATATACCAGTATTATCAGGAATACTAAGTTGTGGATTTTGCACTGTACCATTATTACATCGCTATGTTTTGTTTATATTTCCTCTGCTTCAGTGATATTATTGTTTCTAAAAATTAACATTAACCCTCCACCCTTTTTGTCTTTAAAATCCCTTCTTTTTTCTAACTTTAACAGACCTTTACTCAGCTGTATTTTATCTATTTTTTGGTGCGTTTCTGTCAAACAAAATATATGAATTTTATTTGTGTTCATCTCTTTTTCTATTTCTATTAATTTCTGCTTGGTTAGTGCTTGGATATTTAACAGGCATATTTTTATACATTGGCTAACTTTTTTGTCTAAATTTATACCTTTCCTAATTCGCTCTGCTTGCGTTTGCTTCTTGGCGAAAATTGTCGTTTCTTACTAGTTCTCCTCTCTTTATGTACCACCCCTGCTCTCCATTTTCTTTTTTCTCTCTCAATTCCTCTAGCAACTTCCTTTCTTTTTCCCTTTCCCTGAAAGTGAGGTCAGGTGCAATGAAAACTTGTCTCAACTCCTCTTTTGTTGATTTCCTGAGGTGTTTTCCCCTTGCAATTATTCCCAATTTTTCCTTAGTGCTTTTAAGCTTAACTAGCAGGGGCCTTGGTTTTTGTCTTTGTCCCTGTTCCTCTCTCTCTTCCCTTGGTTTGCCTAACCTACCCACTTCTTCAATTTCCACATCATTCATTCCTAACTCGACATTAATCAAACTCCCACATATATCAAAATCATCTCTCAGCTTTTCATTACTATCAACTTTTGTACTTTCTTTTATATTGAAAATTACTATAATGTTTTTCTTTTTCTCCTTTTCCCTTATTTCTATCATCTCTGCCCTAACTTCCTCCCTAACTTCTTCTCTTGTCAGCTGACCTGTTCCTATCATATTATTCTCAAGAAGAATTGCCACATCTTCCCGCATAGGTGCCACATCTCCCCGCATATCTGCCACATCTTCCTGCATAGTTGCCACATCTCCCCGTATAGATGCCACATCTCCCTGCATACTGCTTGACCTTGTACGGGGTGTATCGGGATGGGCATCATCGTAAATTTATCATAACTGAACTGCAGTATCTATATGTAAAGCTTTTTCCTCTGATGGTCAAGTGATAATAAATGATTTGTGATAGATTGTAAGTAATTTAGAACTATCACTGAAATACTTATACTTATCTTTATTTGAGCACAGTATTCCACTAACGGCTGATATGTACATATGTTTAAATGTATAAACCCCCCACCCAGTGTAGCTTATACTATCTCAAAGGAGCTTTGCATAGAAATTACCTATGGGAGGTTGTGAGGCTTACAGTTGTCCTTTAGTCTTGGATAGGACTACTGTATAGCCTCCGTGCCATGGTCTTCCACTGTCTTGGGTTAGAAGTCTCTTTCTCGAGTGTACACTCGGGCACACTGTTCTATCTTATTTATCTTTCTCCATTTTTCTTAAATTTTTATGATTTACATATGAAAGATCCCATTTAAAGTTGTTACTGTTCTTAAAATCTTTTATTTAGATTGTTCATTACTTCTTTTGTAGTTTTTTCTTTTTTTTTTTACTTTTTAGTTTCCTTTCCTCACTGGGACATTTTCCCTGTTGGAGCCATTGGGCTTATAGAGGTTGTAGCTTGGCTTGTACTACTACTACTACTACTACTACTACTACTAATAATAATAATAATAATAATAATAATAATAATAATAAAATGGATCCCCTGTCTCCTCATGCTATAATTTCTACCTGCCCAAAATAATCCTATTACATAGAAATTAGATAAATCTTTACCGTGTATGTACAGCTGGACACAGAAATTCCAGTCACACATTGCTCTGAGGAAGGGCACCTTGTCATTCTCTTCTTGCACAACGAGTTCCTCAGAGCATGTTGTACCAGGAATTCTTGTCTCCTACTGTACCTACCTTATACTAATTAACTGGTACTCGATAGAGCGCATACCTTCACCTATACCGTATTGTATTTCACATGATAGGCAATTGAATTCTGCACGTTTTCATGCAAGGAATTGGCCACGATATGACAAAAAAAAAAGAAAAAAAGAAAAAAAAACGTTTTTGACCTTTTCGTGACCTTGCCCTTGACTTTTGACTCGATCATTCACAAAATTTAATCAAAATGTTATTGAATCAGTGCCAATCATCCCACCAAATTTCACGAGATTCGGTCAAATGGTTTTTGAGTTACGTAAACCATAAACGCACAGACAGACATACACACAAAGACACGCCTATAAAAAAGAAAGAAAAAAAAAAACCTGAACTCTTCGCTTGCTGGAATATGAAAACTCAAAATACTTCAGAGTAAAGTTTATTTCAGAAAATATACTGCCCTAACCTTTTTATTTCATGTCTTTAATTATAAATTTTCTTTCAACTTGGTAACCATAACATTTAATTTTGTTTGAAATGTTTTTATTGAAGAAGCTTTTTACAGGTGTAATTTCATTTGTCCCTTTCTGTTTTTCAACCTTATATAAATTATACATAAATACAAGCACACACACACACACACACACATATATATATATATATATACATTTATATATATATATATATATATATATATATATATACATATCTACATACATACATGCATACATACATGTTTATACACACATATATATACATATATATATATATATATATACATACATATATATATATATATATATATATATATATATATATATATATATATATATAAATATACAGTATATCCTCTATATTTTTCTTGTCTTTGTTTACTTTATATCATTTCTATTACCGAATTAATTGAGCAAATTAATACGCAAATATCAAACATATGAAGAAAGATACATAGGAAAAATAATGACTATACATTTTTTATCATTGTTATTTCATTATTTGATTAAAAGTCTCAAATAAATGGATTATTTTAACAAGAAAAGCTCATTCCTCTTAATATTGATCAATTGTCAAATAACCATGTAAGAAAAATCAATATACTTAAAGTGAACATCAACCTTCGAACATTCGTTTTTTTTCAATTTTGATATGACATATTTCATGTCATCTGAAGCCTTATATATTTATATATATATATATATATATATATATATATATATATATATACATATATATATATATATATATATATATATATATATGTATATATATATGTGTGTGTATATATGCATATATATACAGTATATATATATATATATATATATATATATATATATATATATGTGTGTGTATATATGCATATATATACAGTATATATATATATATATATATATATATATATATATATATATATATATATATATATATATATATATATATATAAATACGTTTGGATTGTTTTCCTTCTTACTTTTGTGAGTATCATTGAGCAAGGAGAATGATGAACTATTAACTTCTGAAAATCAAATTTGGTAAACAAGATCTTAATTGTAACGTTAATTCCGAATTTCCTTAAATATTTTACTATATAATGTTAATTATATCACATATTTATAGACGGCTTAAACTTCCCTGTCATACGCAGCACACGTGTATCAAAACATTTACAGTTACATAAAACTATAGTCACTGCAAAGATTCCCGGCGAAATAAGACCCACCCCCTGCTGACGTCATAACCAATCACAATTTTCAAACTATAATAAGGAGTTTTATTGTGACCAACGTGGGAGACAACATGAATGGCTATGACGTCATCAGGGGTGGAGCTTATTTCACCCGAAATCTTTGCGGCAATTAAAGGCTCTTTTGTCTTTCACCACCGTCACCTGACCTAGCGCTGGACGTAATAAACTAAAAATACAAAGATGTGTCCTAAAAGGACATTTTCTATCCTAACCTATCCTAGGACGCCGGGTTGTACTTAATTCAAATTGCTCTACAGCGCCATTGTCAAGGTAGCGGAAGGAAACGTCAACAGAGAGTTCCGCAAAACCAATTCAATTTAAAGGTTTAAAGGCCACTCATGAATGGTAGAAGCAAGGTACAGTGACATTGCCCTAGCCAGCAGGGCAATGCCCCAGAGACTGACCATATTTACAAGATATCCATCCTCATTTATGTCTCTGAATATGAGCATATTTTGACAACACTGGAAGGCTAAATTGGTTTTAAAATTGCCAAAATTAACAAGTATCTCTAGGTAAAAGCGAATGAGTTTTCTTCCTTAAAAGTACCTGGCAAGAATGATAAGCACATCCAGTTAACAGTAATCACATTTTTCTTCCTTAAAAATACCTGGCAAGAATGATAAGCACATCCAGTTAAAAGTAATCACATTTTTCTTCCTTAAAAGTACCTGGCAAGAATGATAAGCACATCCAGTTAAAAGTAATCACATTTTTCTTCCTTAAAAATACCTGGCAAGAATGATAAGCACATCCAGTTAACAGTAATCACATTTTTTCTTCCTTGAAAGTACCTGGCAAGAATGATAAGCACATCCAGTTAAAAGTAATCACATTTTTCTTCCTTAAAAATACCTGGCAAGAATGATAAGCACATCCAGTTAAAAGTAATCACATTTTTCTTCCTTAAAAGTACCTGTCAAGAATGATAAGCACATCCAGTTAACAGTAATCACATTTTTCTTCCTTGAAAGTACCTGGTAAGAATGATAAGCACATCCAGTTAAAAGTAATCACATTTTTCTTCCTTGAAAGTACCTGGCAAGAATGATAAGCACATCCAGTTAACAGTAATCACATTTTTCTTCCTTAAAAATACCTGGCAAGAATGATAAGCACATCCAGTTAAAAGTAATCACATTTTCTTTCTTAAAAGTACCTGGCAAGAATGATAAGCACATCCAGTTAAAAGTAATCACATTTTCTTCCTTGAAAGTACCTGGCAAAAATAAGCACATCGAGTTAAAAGTAATCACATTTTTCTTCCTTGAAAGTACCTGGCAAGAATGGTAAGGATAAACACGAGGAGTTAAAAAGGGGTTAAAGTTTTCTTCTTAAAAGTACTTGGCAAGATTGAATTAAGCACCTGGAGTGAAAAAAGATTAGAATTTTCCTCCTGAGAAGTAGGCTACCTGGCAAGAATGATAAACAATTTGAGCGAAAAAGAATTAGTTTTACTTCTTAAAAGTAACTGGCAAGAATGGTAAGCACCTCGAGTTAGAAAAATACAAAGATATCTTTCTTTAAAGTACCTGGCAAGAATGATGAGCACGCGAAGTTAATAAATGATTAGTTTTCCAATAATATTTCTATCGGGACAAAAAGTTTCATTTGTAATTAGGACGAACGTTTTTCTCCTTAAAATTAAAATAATCATAATTTTTACAGTTTTACAAATAATATACAATATACAATATACAATATACAATATACAATATACAATATGTGCAATTATCGTCTAAGGTAAGAAATAAACTTAAGCTAAAGATTTTTCGTACTGATGTCTTGTAGTTAGGTAGTCCAGTACAAAAGAATCCAGAGAGAGAGAGAGAGAGAGAGAGAGAGAGAGAGAGAGAGAGAGAGAGAGAGAGAGAGAGAGAGAGAATGTGTATTTATAACAATCTTTACAACCATACGAGTGTGTGTATTCATTATAGTCATCACAACAGAGAGAGAGAGAGAGAGAGATAGATAGATAGAGAGAGAGAGAGAGAGAGAGAGAGAGAGAGAGAGAGAGAGAGAGAGAGAGAGAGAGAGAGAGACATTATCCATGGGCTATAAACTATAACAGATATATACAATTAACAGCGAGTTACCAGATTTACATCAATTGACTAACTAAACTCATGAAATATATTCGAGTAATCAATTCTCTCTTTGAAAAAAATATAAATGGACTGGTAACATTAAATCACAGAATAATTTCAAAATATTGCAATATTTACATTAAACCATATATTGCATCAAATGAAAGATCCAATTTGTACTCTTTTTTTTTTTTTTTCTCGGAAGCTTTTGCATCAAGAACGCGAAATAGCGTCAATTTCATTTGTATAAGCAACTCGATGATACTGTGCAGAAGTAGTTTTAATTACAAACACTGTTTGAAAAAAAAAAAAAAAAAAAAAAAAACACCGTAATTTTAATCGGAAATTCTTTGTAAAAATATACTGTTCTCAGCCGTATTTCGGTAAAACACAGAAGACCTTAATTCTACCCTGCTTTGTTATTATCTTTTACGGGTTGGTGACCGTAATATCACTCCTTAACGTCAACATATCCGTTTTTAAAACGGTAAATTCTTACCGTTTTTACGACAAATATTTAGCATCGCACTGTGGCAACAGTAAGTTTTTGTACAACAGGGAGCTGGAGTATTTTTGAGTTTATGAATCCTTCCTGTTTACTGGGTAAGGTACTTTTCCAATTACTTCATAAAATGAGATCTTGAAAAATAATACAAAATGAAAAGAGCAGAATTACGACAGTTAAAACAATAATACAACCTTATAAATGCTGTGTCAGCTGTAATATCACTCTTTAAAAGCACTTCAGTTTTTCGATACAACGAAAACACATAACAAAAAATATTTTATCATCGCAAACAAGTTTTTCTTATATCTTAAATTTCTGTAGGCTAGAAACTAAACTGTAATATTCCAACCAAACGTTAACAAGGAACATAACTTGAAATCCATTAAAGCGATGATAACTTGATTTCAACTTCAGTCGGGTAAATTAATTTCTTGTGGGCTATCACCTATATCAGACTCAAAACTCCTTCCAAGTCACCAGCCACCCATTGAGATACTATCGCTAGAGAGTTGTCTCGTTCTTTGAATGGCCAGATAGTACTACTACATTCGTCCCCCTTTGGTTACGGCCCATTTTCTTTTGCCTGCAAGTACACCGACGTTCTCTTTTTTCCTCATACACCTGACATGATAACACCCCGCCAAAAAAGAAAAAAAATCTTGGTTACGGCTCATTTTCCTTTGCCTATACATACACCGAGAATTCTGGCTTATTTTTTACACGTTCTCTTCTTTCCTCATACACCTGACAAGATAACCAAAAAAAATTCTTCACTCAAGGGGTTAACTACTGCACTGCAATTGTTCATTATCTACTTTCCAATTGGTAAAGATAGATGTCAAACATTTTTTCTCTTGTCTTGGGTAATACCATAGCCTCTGTACCAGAGTCTTCCACTGCCATGGGTGGTACCATAGTCTCTGTACCATAGTCTTCCCATGTCTTGGTTTAGAGTTCTCTTGACTGGGGTACACTCCAACACACTGTTTTATCTATTTCCTGATCTCCATTAGTCTCTGGGCTATTTTTCATTTTGGAGCCCTTGGGCTTATAGCATCCTGCTTTTTCAACTAGGATTGTAGCATAAATAATAACAATAATAATAATAATAATAATAATAATAATAATAATAATAATAATAATAATAATAATAATAATAAGAAGGCTGTCTTGCGTCATAAAGAGGAAAACTATTTTAATTGGCAACTCTACCAATTCTAACTTCAAGGTCTTGACTCCGCTAAAGCCTGACATGCAAATAAAGTTTCTGAACTCCTTTTCTTGTTCCACAACAATATTCATGAATCAATGAAATGCACATTACACGAAGATCTTGAAATCTAGAGAAACAGGTGAACCAGATTCTCAAATTCTGTCTGTATCAGCTCCCGTACATTTTTTTTTGTAAGCGGACGAAGGCACACCAGCTTTCCTCATTTTTGCTAAATTCTCGAAGTCGCGTTGAAATCAAGTAAGGTTCTCTCCTGGGTCACCATTTCGTCCAAATGTCTTGGTCAGATACCCTGTTGATAAAGATAATTTAAATTAAAAAAAAAAAAAATTGATGTCGCAAGAGTTTCCTATCTACCATTCAAATAGTCATTTGTAAAATATGTAGAAATGTGTATGACTGTTCTAGAAGTGATCTATTATAGATATTTTAAGAAAAAGGAAAATATAACAAACTGTTATTCCTCAGATAGAAATATACTTTTAGGTGTATACATCAAAAATTTTTATTCCTCAGATGAAAATATTTGGGTGTATATGCGAAACTTTTCTATTATAACTTTGTTAAAATATTAATTTTTATATTAGGTTATTTGACTCTAAGAATCCAGTCCAACCTGAAATGTTGCAACTTTGAGCCACTAAAGAGACTTAATGTTTATGGTATATTCAGAGGACTTTGATTTTCCCTACGTTTTGACCTGGAGGGAATATCAGACAGAGATTCACGGGAATGTATCGTGAACGAAAAATCTTGATCATAACTTATCGAAGATAAAACTAGATATTTCATTTTTATTATTATTTTCATTACTAGCTAAGCTACAGCCCTAGCTGGAAAAGCAAGATGCTATAAGCCCAAGGGCTCTAACAGGAAGAAATAGCCCAGGGAGGAAAGGAAATAAGGAAATAAATAAACGATATAAGAAGTAATGAAAATTAAAATAAAATATTTTATAAAACATTAGCAACATTAAAACAGATATTTGATATCTAAACTATAAAAGGGCTTATGTAAGCCTGTTCAACATAAAAACATTTGCTCCAACTTTGAACTTTTGAAGTTCTAATGATTCATCTACCCGATTAGGAAAATCATTCTACAACTTGGTCACAGCTGGTATAAAACTTCTAGAATACTGTGTAGTATTGAGCCTCATGAAGGGGAAGGCCTGACGATTAGAATTAACTGCATACCTATTATTACGAACAGGATAGAATTGTCCAGGGAGATCTGAATGTAAAGGATGGTCAGAGTTATGAAAAAGCTTATGCAACATGCATAATGAACTAATTGAACGACGGTGCAAAAGATTAACATCTAGATCAGGAATAAGAAATTTAATAGACCGTAAGTTTCTGTCCAACAAATTAAGATGAGAATCAGCAGCGAAGACCAGACAGAAGAACAATACTCGAAACAAGATAAAATGAAACAATTAAAACACTTCTTCAGAATATATTGATCACCAAAAACCAATTTTTTGTGTAATCAAAGAAGACACAGACCGAATATGTTTCTCAAAAGTAAATTTGCTGTTGAGAATCACACCTAAAATTTTAAGTCATACAAAGTTGAAGAAATATTATCAATGCTGAGATCCGGATGTTGAGGAGCCACGGTCCTTGACCTACTTACAATCATGATTTGAGTTTTGTTAGGATTCAACTTCATACCACCTAATTTGCACCATGCACTACTTTTAGCTAGATGTCTATTAAGGGATTCAACAACCCCAGATATACATTCAGGAGATGGATTGATGCAAAGAGAGTAGCATTATCTGCATATGCAACCAGCTTGTTTCCTAGACCAAACCACATGTCATGTGTATAGAGTATGAAAAGTAATGGACCAAGAACACTACCCTGAGGAACACCAGATATCACATTCCTATACTCACTATGGTGCCCATCAACAACAACTCTTTGCGATCTATTACTTAAAAATTCAATAATGATGCTAGGAAACGACCCACCCACTCCCAACTGTTTGAGTTTGAAAACAAGGGCATCATGAGTAACACGGTCAAAGACAGCACTAAAATCAAGGCCAATCATACGAACTTCCTGACCACGATCAAGGGATTTCTGTACAGCACTGGAGATTGTAAGAAGGGCATCACATGCTCCAAGGCCTTTACGAAAACCAAATTGCAAACTAGGGAACAAATGATTGCCTTCAGCAAACCTATTAAGACGTTTTGCCAAAAGACGTTCAAAAACTTCAGATATCATGGGAGTTATGGAAATTGAGCGATAATCAGTTGGACTTGAGCTACCACAAACATCTTTATAAAGTGGAGTAACATTACCAATTGCTAAAAGCTCCTCTTCTTGCTAACTTGCACAAAATAACAGATAACTTTGGAGCTAAAAAATCTGCTGTCTTTATTATTATTATTATTATTATTATTATTATTATTAATTGCTAAGCTACAACCCTAGTTGGAAAAGCAGGATGCTATAAGCCCAGGGACCCCAACAGGGAAAATAGCCCAGTGAGGAAAGGAAAGAAGGAAAAATAAAATATCTTAAGGACAGTAACAACATTAAAATAATATATATCCTATATACTATAAATCCTTTAACAAAACAAGAGGAAGAGAAATTAGATAGAATAGTGTGCGCGAGTGTACCCTCAAGCTAGAGAACTCTAACCCAAGACAGTGGAAGACCATGGTACAGAGGCTATAGCACTATCCAAGACTAGAGAACAATTGTTTGATTTTGGAGTATCCTTCTCCTAGAAGAGCTGCTTACCATAGCTAAAGAGTCCCTTCTACCCTTACCAAGAGGAAAGTAGCCTTATCTCGCCATTTATTCTCGGCCTCCATCTTGATCATCTTCCCCTAACAAGTTCCTCGCAAGCCCTCCTCACTCCTTCCCCACCATCCATCCTCAGCACGTACCCACACCATCTCAGTCATGACACTCTAATCATCTCTGTAATCTTTACTACGCCTGCCAATAATACCCAAGAGTTAAATCAATGTTAGTCACATAACAAGCTTTTCCCAAGACCTTCTCACTCCCTCCCCACCATTCATGCTCAGCACGTGCCCACACCATCTTAGTAATCTTTACTACGCCTGCCAATAATACCCAAGAGTTAAATCAATGTTAGTAACATAACAAGCTCTTCCCAAGACCTTCTCACTCCTCCCCACCATCCATACTTAGCACGTGCCCCCACCATCTTAGTAATCTTTACTACGCCTGCCAATAATATACAAGAGTTAAATTAATGTTAGTAACATAACAAGCTCTTCCCAAGACCTTCTCACTCCCTCCTCACCATCCATGCTCAGCACGTGCCACCACCATTTTAGTAATCTTTACTACGCCTGCCATTAATACCCAAGAGTTAAATTAATGTTAGTAACATAACAAGCTCTTCCCAAGACCTTCTCACTCCCTCCTCACCATCCATGCTCAGCACGTGCCCACACCATCTTAGTAATCTTTACTACGCCTGCCATTAATACCCAAGAGTTAAATTAATGTTAGTAACATAACAAGCTCTTCACAAGACCTTCTCACTCCCTCCCCACCATTCATGCTCAGCACGTGCCCACACCATCTTAGTAATCTTTACTACGCCTGCCAATAATACCCAAGAGTTAAATCAATGTTAGTAACATAACAAGCTCTTCCCAAGACCTTCTCACTCCCTCCCCACCATCCATACTTAGCACGTGCCCCCACCATCTTAGTAATCTTTACTACGCCTGCCAATAATATACAAGAGTTAAATTAATGTTAGTAACATAACAAGCTCTTCCCAAGACCTTCTCACTCCCTCCTCACCATCCATGCTCAGCACGTGCCACCACCATTTTAGTAATCTTTACTACGCCTGCCATTAATACCCAAGAGTTAAATTAATGTTAGTAACATAACAAGCTCTTCCCAAGACCTTCTCACTCCCTCCCCACCATCCATGCTCAGCACATGCCCACACCATCTTAGTAATCTTTACTACGCCTGCCAATAATACCCAAGAGTTAAATTAATGTTAGTAACATAACAAGCTCTTCCCAAGACCTTCTCACTCCCTCCTCACCATCCATGCTCAGCACGTGCCCACACCATCTTAGTAATCTTTACTACGCCTGCCATTAATACCCAAGAGTTAAATTAATGTTAGTAACATAACAAGCTCTTCACAAGACCTTCTCACTCCCTCCTCACCATCCATGCTCAGTACATGCCCACACCATCTTAGTAATCTTTACTACGCCTGCCATTAATACCCAAGAGTTAAATTGATGTTAGTAACATAACAAGCTCTTCCCAAGACCTTCTCACTCCCTCCTCACCATCCATGCTCAGCACATGCCCACACCATCTTAGTAATCTTTACTACGCCTGCCATTAATACCCAAGAGTTAAATTGATGTTAGTAACATAACAAGCTCTTCCCAAGACCTTCTCACTCCCTCCTCACCATCCATGCTCAGCACATGCCCACACCATCTTAGTAATCTTTACTAAGCCTGCCATTAATACCCAAGAGTTAAATTGATGTTAGTAACATAACAAGCTCTTCCCAAGACCTTCTCACTCCCTCCTCACCATCCATGCTCAGCACATGCCCACACCATCTTAGTAATCTTTACTACGCCTGCCATTAATACCCAAGAGTTAAATTAATGTTAGTAACATAACAAGCTCTTCCCAAGACCTTCTCACTCCCTCCCCACCATCCATGCTCAGCACATGCCCACACCATCTTAGTAATCTTTACTACGCCTGCCATTAATACCCAAGAGTTAAATTAATGTTAGTAACATAACAAGCTCTTCCCAAGACCTTCTCACTCCCTCCCCACCATCCATGCTCAGCACATGCCCACACCATCTTAGTAATCTTTACTACGCCTGCCATTAATACCCAAGAGTTAAATTAATGTTAGTAACATAACAAGCTCTTCCCAAGACCTTCTCACTCCCTCCCCACCATCCATGCTCAGCACATGCCCACACCATCTTAGTAATCTTTACTACGCCTGCCATTAATACCCAAGAGTTAAATTAATGTTAGTAACATAACAAGCTCTTCCCAAGACCTTCTCACTCCCTCCTCACCATCCATGCTCAGCACATGCCCACACCATCTTAGTAATCTTTACTACGCCTGCC
>NC_090726.1:29482419-29504919 GCF_036898095.1 Palaemon carinicauda | reverse complement strand
TGACACTCGCTACCAGTGCATGTGTAGTGCGTATGAAAAAGATAAAACAGGTTTGTCTAATTTCTTTAGTGAAAAAAACATTTGCATCTGGCTAAAAACTGTTTGCAACTGAGGTTACCTTTAAACCCTGAAAATATTGTACAAAGGAGGCAATTTCATGCTGTACTGACCAACGTATAAGCTAATGAAAATATAGAAATAATCACCAGATGTTTACATCTTCGAACCTGTTCTGTTGAAAAAGGCAATTAAGAAAATTAATCAAAAGGAAAAAAAAAAGTGTGTTATTCTTACTCTTGGAAAATCTGTTTCACAGCCCAGTCCATAGAACTTGAAATATGTGATGGATATTGGAATTCATCATGGAACTCCAAGGTTGTAACCTCACACAAGTGCTCACTTAGTAAGCAAAGAAGATTCTCCAAGAGTGGGATATCTCCAGGTGTAGCAGTGATGTCCACTTTCAGAGAATCTGGACATTTCTTCTTGAAAAGGCTAAGATAAGAGTAGACTCTAGAGTCCTTTATGGTTATATTATCAGTGATTATGCTGGGAATTCTTTCTGCAATGACATCAGCCACGATGTCAGCACACTTGACATTAGAAATGAGATCTAGCCATTCTTCTCTCTTCTTGATTCCTGTTTTTTGAAGGATTTTCACGAGCTCTTCAATGAGCGGTCTACTGATGTTGGTCCTGCTTGTCAGGTGTAGAAGTCCAGTCAGATGGACAAAGGTATTTTTGAATTTGTAATAATCAATTTGCTCCTCATCCTCATACAAATCTTGAAGGATGTCCATGATAACTGTGGAGGATGTTGGTCCATTAAGCAAATCCATGAGTGATGAATTTAAGTTATTTCTAAGTCTCCTAATTAGTGGTGTTCTACCACTGTGAAAGACTGATTCATCGCTCCATCCTTTAAAGACCTCATTGAACGTTCTACATACTCTTTGGAATTGATTTTGAAGGATAGTGCTACAACACCTTTGACAGGGAGTTGCATTATCATTTAAAGTTGATAGAGATCCAAATTCAGACAAAATTTGGTGCAAATCTGACTTAATCAAACATTTAATATCAAGTTGAACCCCTTTTTCTTTTAACTTAAATAATATGAACAATGCACCCAAAAACTCTTGGATACCCTTATGTGGATAATTGATTTTGTATCGCAAGCCAGTTAATGTCCACATGATCTTGTGAACTAGAAATGCTCCAAGGGACTCCTCATGAAGTGCACGTACCCGATCATCGCTAATATTTGTGAGTGATGAAATTGACTCATCTGATAACATAATCTCATCATTCTTCAGTCCAACTAAGGCCTGTTTGCAGAGCTTAACTACAAACGATTCAACTTTACACTGAAGGTCATGCACACTCAAGTGTTGTGTAATTTCTTTGGATTTGAGTCTTAGCAAAAGTTTTTCTACAGTCTGCATGTGAATTTCATAATAGAGCTCCGTTGCTGTAGTGACACAATTGATCTTCTCTGGTGCGATAGACCACAAAATAGTTAGCAATACAAGATTGAGAGGCAATCGTAAGTGGTCTTGCAAATGACGTTGGGTTGTTTTTAAATAGCTGACTAGCCCTCGTGTTTCTTGTTGGCTTTGACCTATCCTTCGGAGTTCTTCGTGATACTTGGATGCAAACTCCTCCCTTCGATTTAAAGGAATGCCCGTAATCTTCAAGTAAGTGGTTTCTTCCCCGCTAGCTATCATTTTGAAACAATCCTCAATTTTCTCAGGTCTCGTGGTACAGAATAGGGAAATGTCATGATTTTTCTTTAGATCTAAAATCTCTTTAAACAATCGATGTGATGACTTATTCATTTCATCAATGCCATCAATAACGATAAGCAGCTTCAGAGCTAATATGCATTTAACCATGTCATTTTCTCTAAATCTCCTTGAAGTTTTTGGCATTAAGGATGTTAAGAGATCGTGAAAAGAATCATTAGCCATGTCTCTACATTCCATATATAATAAAAAGTCAAAGGATAAAAGGGTTTCCATAGTTCCATTACCAGACACCCAGTCTGCTATCATTTTCCTGGTTAAGGTTGATTTCCCAGAGCCTGCGGGACCTTCAATGAGCCTAATCTTATTTAATCCATTCTCTGTTTTGCAATGAAATGCTAATAATTTCTCATACTCTATGGTTTGGCATTCTGTTTCATTAGAGGGTGTCTTCATGTCATTGACAACTTCAATTTGTGTGAATACTGTCCCGACATTTAGACTAAATTCTTTACCAGTCATAAATGATACAGGATTAAAATCACAGAATTTATTGTATCCTTCAGCGATCTCTTCCTTTCCAAATCTCAGCAGAAGATTAAGTTGTTCTTGGAACAGTGGTTGATTGTCATAACTTTGAATATTAAATGCTGCTATAGGCGCATCTCGAAATCTGCTGATATCATTGTTTATTTCACAGACAATTCTTTCTATCTCTGACCTTTCGATTGAATATTTCTCACCTGCAAGTCTCAAGCATTTCTCCAGATTATCTCGTAAGCTCTCTGTTTCATGCATAAATTCACGCTGTTCTAAACTTATCTTATCATGACACAAGTTATTTCTGAATGTTTTCAAATAGCCCAGTGTCTGCTCAAGAGTGTCACCTCTTGTATACCATAAATCTGATTGTGAAGGAGCTATGCCATCGCAAGCATTTTTGATGCACAAATAAAGAAGTGTTACATCAAAAGTAGACCCTGATGGGTCTTCGGACATTTTTTCTTTCTGTTTCTTAGTGAATCTTATCTTGAAAATATTATGTGGGATCTTTTTCACTTGAAGCAAATACTCATCAAAACCCATTCCGGGATCTTTGTCTTTAGTGCCCCAGGTTAGTATTCTATGCATTACTTTGCAGTTTGTAGTGTCATTTATTTTATGAAGACGGAGTGTCCGTTGATCAACTTGATTAAACAGAGATGGGTCATCATCTTCCAAATTGTATCTTGGCTCCTCATCATTCACGTTCTCCAACTGGTTGCCTTCCTCTGGATCCAGCGACAAATCATTTTGCTCTTTAGTGGTGTGATGTGATGAGTGGGAAGGATTACTCTTTGACTCAGTCTGCATAGCAAGGGACTGTTTCTGAGAGGAGTCTCCTTGGGTTTGCTGATAACTAATTTGCGATGATAGTAACTTGTTTTCTTCTGTTGCTTGCCTTTGAACTATTGGCGACATTGTATTATTTCCTTTCATAAGATCTTGAGAATTGCCATTTTCTTCCCCTTGAATTTGTTTGTTAGCTTGACAACCAGATGTTTCTTGATGTGACACCAAAGAATTACTCTTCTGTTCGTCAATTTCGTTTATCTGCGTCGAATTCTTGTTTTCTACTTCCTCTTGGGGCTTTGTTTCTGATATCACATCTTTCAGGTCTTGACTTTCTATTTCATGTTGAGTTGGTTGTGAACAGTTTTCCAATTCGCATTTCTGTTGTGGCTCTGATGTGCAATCATCTGATAATACATTTGGTGTACAACCATATTCTTGAATGGATAACGGTGTCTCTAAACTTCCATGTTGCTGAGTGTTGTTTTGCTGACCTGATGATATTGATGGCGATTCTTTAAAGTCGTCCCAGGACTTTGACTTTATCACATCCTGCTGATTTTGGCACTCTAATTCTATCTGTTCCCCCACTGATTTACTTTTAAGCTCTTCGTCTGATAAAATGTCTTCTTTACAAACATTTCCTTGAAAGGATGACCGGGACGTTATATTTTCATGTTGCTCTGCTGTGTTGTTATGGTGATCTGTCGATGTTAAGGAGGATTCTTTTAAGTCATCCTGGGACTGTGGTTTTGACTTCTCCTCCTGAAGGCATTTGATCCCTAATTCATGTTGAGGTAATAGTGAAGGACTGTTTTCCAAGTTGCAGCGCTGGAAAACTACCTTTTTCTGCTCCAATCTACAATTTTCAACCGCTTCATCAGATAACATGTCTGACTCCAACTCTATACAACCATTTTCGTGGATGGATGACTGGGTCTCTATAGTTCCATGTTGTTGATGTGACAGCAAGGAATTACTCTTCTGTTCATCAATTTCATTTATCTGCGTCGAATTCTTGTTTTCTACTTCTTCTTGGGGCTTTGTTTCTGATATCACATCTTTCAGGTCTTGACTTTCTATTTCATGTTGAGTTGGTTGTGGACAGTTTTCCAATTCGCATTTCTGCTGTGGCTCTGATGTGCAATCATCTGATAATACATTTGGTGTACAACCATATTCTTGAATGGATAACGGTGTCTCTAAACTTCCATGTTGTTGAGTGTTGTTTTGCTGACCTGATGATATTGATGGTGATTCTTTAAAGTCGTCCCAGGACTTTGACTTTATCACATCCTGCTGATTTTGGCACTCTAATTCTATCTGTTCCCCCTCTGATTTACTTTTAAGCTCTTCGTCTGATAAAATGTCTTCTTTACAAACATTTCCTTGAAAGGATGACCGGGACGTTATATTTTCATGTTGCTCTGCTGTGTTGTTATGGTGATCTGTCGATGTTAAGGAGGATTCTTCTAAGTCATCCTGGGACTGTGGTTTTGACTTCTCCTCCTGAAGGCATTTGATCCCTAATTCATGTTGAGGTAATAGTGAAGGACTGTTTTCCAAGTTGCAGCGCTGGAAAACTACCTTTTTCTGCTCCAATCTACAATTTTCAACCGCTTCATCAGATAACATGTCTGACTCCAACTCTATACAACCATTTGCGTGGATGGATGACTGGGTCTCTATAGTTCCATGTTGTTGATGTGACACCAAAGAATTACTCTTCTGTTTATCAATTTCGTTTATCTGCGTCGAATTCTTGTTTTCTACTTCCTCTTGGGGCTTTGTTTCTGATATCACATCTTTCAGGTCTTGACTTTCTATTTCATGTTGAGTTGGTTGTGGACAATTTTCCAATTCGCATTTCTGCTGTGGCTCTGATGTGCAATCATCTGATAATACATTTGGTGTACAACCATATTCTTGAATGGATAACGGTGTCTCTAAACTTCCATGTTGCTGAGTGTTGTTTTGCTGACCTGATGATATTAATGGCGATTCTTTAAAGTCGTCCCAGGACTTTGACTTTATCACATCCTGCTGATTTTGGCACTCTAATTCTGTCTGTTCCCCCTCTGATTTACTTTTAAGCTCTTCGTCTGATAAAATGTCTTCTTTACAAACATTTCCTTGAAAGGATGACCGGGACGTTATATTTTCATGTTGCTCTGCTGTGTTGTTATGGTGATCTGTCGATGTTAAGGAGGATTCTTTTAAGTCATCCTGGGACTGTGGTTTTGACTTCTCCTCCTGAAGGCATTTGATCCCTAATTCATGTTGAGGTAATAGTGAAGGACTGTTTTCCAAGTTGCAGCGCTGGAAAACTACCTTTTTCTGCTCCAATCTACAATTTTCAACTGCTTCATCAGATAACATGTCTGACTCCAACTCTATACAACCCTTTGCGTGGATGGATGACTGGGTCTCTATAGTTCCATGTTGTTGAGTCAAATTGGTTTGGTGATCTAATGATGATGATGATGATGATGATGGTACACCATCACCCACATGCCTGTGACAATGCATAGTTTCAGATGGCTATAAATAGCCTCCTCCTCTGTTATCGGCTGGATTGATTCCTGTAGTTGCAGTGAAATCTTTGGTTCTTAGAGCCATTTCCAGTCTTGGCCCATCAGCAAAGACTCAGGGATTAGGTTTCTTTCACTTTGCCGTCCACGTTTCAGGATAGGTGTGTACTTTCTTGAGCCATACAGAAATATTTGCGATGCAATAAGACCTGTAAGGAAAAGCGACAAGCATAAGTATCCATGTAAAACACAGCAGTAAAATGAAATAATGAACAATTCACTAATGCAGTCAATAAGAAATTTATAATTATTCATTGAAAATCCATAATCAAGCTGCAAATATGATTAAACCTCTGAAATAAAGCATACTTGAAATACTTTAAAAAAAGACTGTTAATATTAGGAACTCTGACCTTTCTTATATTTTTTAAACTGCAAGGAAGAAAGATTGGACGGTAATAAGACATTATAAGGTTTATTCAAGACAAAACAATTATAATAAACAAGCATTCAATCAAAATACAGTAAGTTATGATGACTAGAACTGATGAAATGTGAAAATCATCCAAAAAAATGTTTCTTAATTGGATTTGTCTTTTTTTTTCCAATGATCTCCTTTACTGCAATGGAAAAATTACAGATTAGCTATTCAATGATAATGTCATTTGTTGAAGGATATAGACACAGTCATACTACTATAGTCGCCACAAAGATTCCGCGCGAAATAAGCCAACACCCCCCCCCCCCCGATGACGCCATAGCCAATCATGAGTGTCTCATATGTGGTGAACGCTGTTAACGCGGGAAACAACATGATTGGTTATGACGCCATTATGGGTGGGGCTTATTTTGCTCGAAATCTCTGCAACGAGTTTAATCATTTTATATAGCGAATCAACGTATATATTGAAAATGTAGAAAATATTCAATCATTTAGGTCTTAGGGAGTGTTTGGAGCTCTAGGATAATAGAAAAGAGATAAAAGAAAACAATATCAGATGAAAAATATCTTTTGAAAAACAAAAAAATAGATTATTTGATGTGCATTAGCGAGATAAAAAAAGGAGACCGAGCCAAGAGCATTCATTCAGAACAGATATCATTTGTCATCCATGCTAAGGATGATTCCAAATAGTTTATAAGCCTAGTTAAAGGCTATTAAGTAACTGCTAAGACATTGGAGAGGAGGTCCTAGAAAGACACTGAAGAAGAAATACCCTAAACCTCCAGCAAGCACTTAAGTTTCTCATAAGATATAGTAAGTGGCCCTGAGTGTATAGAGAGATTTTGTCATACTAATGACAAGCCTTTAGTTTATGAGTATAAAGAGGTTGATTCTTTGAAGTCTTACGAGAGAGAGAGAGAGAGAGAGAGAGAGAGAGAGAGAGAGAGAGAGAGAGAGAATTGTTATTTAACTCTAGGGTCTCAAAGACCATGGTATAAGTAGAACAAGATGTCTTTTTTAGAGAGAGAGAGAGAGAGAGAGAGAGAGAGAGAGAGAGAGAGAGAGAGAGAGAGAGAGAGAGAGAGAGAGAGAATATCGTTATTAAAATCTAGTCTCAAAGATCATAGTAAAAGTAGAAAAAAATGTTTTTTTCTATAGAGAGAGAGAGAGAGAGAGAGAGAGAGAGAGAGAGAGAGAGAGAGAGAGAGAGAGGTGAAAATATAGCTTTAAAGGATCAAACCTATTGTCTTTAGAATAGGCATTGGAATGAAAAACACAATGCATTTGCTCTGCAAATTCTAGAGCCACAGGACTCCTAGGACTGAGACTATAGTTTATCCCAGGATCCAGAGTTTAGCCCTGGGTAGCTTGACAGATTGCGAGAGGACCCACTGAACCAGTGCTTTCTTTTAGATCTTCCTCCCCCTCTCCATCTAACCCCACCCCCTCTGTCTCTGTATGTCTGAAGCTAAAGTTACCCTACTCAGCTCTTCTACCTTTGTCTTAATACTTTAATTGGTTTTACTTTATATTAGGGATGCAGTTTCTATGTCTATGTCCATTCAAACTTGGTGTCTTCTCGTGAATCTTAGGAATTCTAAAAGTTCCGAAAGAGACGAACATCAAAACACTTTCAACTAAATGGGCACTCAGTAGAGGGCAGACCTCTGCCGCGGCAGCTTATTTCTCGACCTTTTGCTAGACCTTGACCTTGATCTTTGACCTTAACGTGCCTTAATTGGCGTGGATTTTCGTACACTCAAATATGAACCAAGTCTCTGTAACAACGATGTCCAAACTTATGGGTGATTATGTAAATTGGACATTTTGCTTGACCTTGACATCGACCTTCCAGAATTTAATCATTTTTAGCTTTTCACATAACAGTTTTTCCCTGCAAGTTTCATTATTCTACGATGAGAATTTTAGCCAGGAAGCAAACAAACGCACACACACAAACAAACGCAAAAAAGGGCTAAAACATCAATACTTCTCCATTCATCATCTACTTCACGCTTCATAGTCCTCAGCCATGTAGGCCTGGGTCTTCCAACTCTTCCTCATGATTCTTAACTGGGGAGTTGGGGAAAGTGGGAGGAAGGACAGGAGTTACGGGGTACTAACGTAACAGGTTCTTGCGCAGCCACCCAGCCGGCCGCCACTCGGTGTGGCGACTAAGAAAGCATGATTAAGATGTAGGAATGTTATGTATTCTTCGGTACCTACTACTTCCTACCTCTAAAAGATATCAATTAAAATATTTTCTTTAGTCTCTATTTATTATTACTATTATTATTATTATTATTATTATTATTATTATTATTATTATTATTATTACAAGCTAGGCCTAACAAGGGACTCAAACGAGTTCAGCTGGTACTGTAGGGTACCACTGCCCACCCTCCCACATTATCCACCACAGATGAAGCTTCAGGAAGCCGGAGGAACGTAGAGAGTAGAGGTCCCCTTTTTTGTTTTGTTTCATTTGTTGATGTCGGCTACCCCCCAAAATTGGGGGAAGTGCCTTGGTATATGTATGTATGTACAAACTAGTTAGAAAAGCAAGATGCTTTAACCCAAGGGCTCCAACAGGGAAAAATAGCCCAGTGAGGAAAGTAAATAAGGAAATAAAGATATGAATGAATAAATAAATAAATAAATATACCCCTTTCAAGAAATCAAACATACCACGCTCTAATTGTAAAACCAGGCTAAATATCACTGCTTTTTTCCTGAATTCTAAAGTGAAAAGTTTATTATTATTATTCAAATTCAGTCTCGAAACAATTTAGTTCATCAAGAATACAATTACTAATCACAACTCCAACGATACAGTTACCCGTCGAATCTGTTTGCTGCTCTCCCAGATTACGAAGCCGGAAGCCAGCCCCCCCCCCCCCTCAAACTAAACGGGAAAGAAGAAATTCGCTGCCAGGCCGCGGTTCTTGCAAAGGGTTGCCAGATTTTCAAAATGAGAAAGGACCAACGTCTGATCAACTTTTAAAGGCCAACCTAATAGTAGAAAAAAAATCGAAAATATAGTTTTTAAGGCTAACCAATTTAAAAAAAGGCCAAATTTAGGTATCTAGCACGAAAAAGGGACAAATTTAGGAGATTTTGGGCCCGAAAAGGACAACCTGGCAACTTTGATTTACTCTTGGCGGTATGCCCAGTTTTATGTTAGCTCCAGTCAAGAAAATAAGTGTTTGTTTCTTTCAAGGTTGTCCGGTCAGTCACTGGGACCAAAGGGAACTTACCTTTAAGTGATGATAAAAGAGGTTTATTATTATTATTATTATTATTATTATTATTATTATTATTATTGTAATTCAAAAAAGACTGGTAAGAATCATAAGCTCCAGTGATTACTTAGCTCATACATCGCCACTCTTCCGGTCTCTCTCGATATTGAAGCTGGAAGACACTTATAAGCTCTCCTTAATGAATATGATGTTCCAAACACTTATTTTGAACAAATTTCCAGATTTAAGACGAAAAATAATTCAGGAACAATCAGTTCATCCATATGGAACAAGAAATTCAAACTTAACTCTTATTAATAGATGCGAGCAATCGTATCAATACCAAGGTATTAAACTTTGGAATACTCTGCCCGCTTATCTAAAGGCACTGCTTAGCGTTCGGTCTTTTAAGAAATCATATACAAATCTCCTGTTATCTGGGTATTAAGCTTTATTAATAAATATTTATACTTGCCTACCTAACCACAACGCAAGTATGTTTCATTGTTTAGAATATTTTTTATTTTGTAAAACTAATTCTTTTACTGAGATTTTTGCTTAATATCTACAATTTTTCAATGTATATACCATTAGCTTTCATATACCATCCTTCTTTATCATATAAATATGCATTTCCATTTGTTTTTAGGCTAAGAATCTCATTTATATGTATCTATTTGTATACATATGATTATGTATATTTATGCGTACATTTTGTATATCCATATCCATATTTACTTTATCTTTTATTTTTACTTAATTGATGATATTATTTTAGTTGTATTATTGCCCGAAGAGCTCTGCTCCACATGGGCTTGGACTGAGTCTTTTTTCTTTTTGTAAATCTTTGTATGTAAATATTTTTTGTCCAATAAACATTATTATTATTATTATTATTATTATTATTATTATTATTATTATTATTATTATTATTTTTCTTTTTCTTTTTCTTTTTCTTTTTCTTTTTCTTCTTCTTCTTCTTCTTATTATTATTATTATTATTATTATTACAAGCTAAGCTTTAACCCTAGTTAGAAAAGCAAGATGCCATTAACCCAAGGACTCCAAAAGAGAATAATAACCCAGTGAGGAATGGAAGCAAGGAAATAGATAAACTACAAGAGAAATGTAATGCAGAGTAATTAGAGGTATAGGAGAGGGAATCAAATAAGACAATTAATGAATCTTGATAAAAAAAATACCGAGCCGTTACAAAGACTCATTATTCCTTCTAACACACCACTACTAATACTACTTCATTTCTTGCTTCGTGTTCAATTGAAATATTTTTATTGTTTTTTCTAATGAGGGAGTTATGTTTCTTTTTTTCTTTCTTCTTTTCTGTGGAGTCGAAATGTGTTTTATTTAAATTTCAAATGAGAAAACTCAATTTTTTTTTTTTTTTTTTACTAGATAGTATGACTATGGTGCTTGTCTCTCGTCCCCTCTCAAATCCAATATTCGTTTCTTCTTTTCTATGGAGTCGAAATGTGTTTTATTTAAATTTCAAATGAGGAAACTCACTTTTTTTTTCTACTAAATAGTATGACCATGAATCTTGTCTCTCATTCCCTCTCAAATCCAATATTCGTTTACTTCTTCATATTAGAAAAAAAAACAGTACATAATCATTCTACTACTTACCACAGGAACCTGTCAAAAAAACCTTAATTTTTAACTGGGATTATCATTATTATTATTACCTGCTAAGCTACAACCCCAGTTGGAAAAGCTATATGATACAAGCCACTGAACAATTACAATTAACCTCTTGAGGTAAGAAGAATTGTTTAGTAATCTCAATGTTGTCAGGTGTATATGGACAGAGGAGATTCTGTAAAGAATAGGCCAGACTATTCGGTGTATGTGTGGGCAAAAGGAAAATGTACCGTAACCAGAAAGAAGGATCCAATGTAGTACTGTCTAGCGCCTAGCCAGTCAAAGGACCCCATAACTCTCTAGCGATATATAATCGTTGTTTTTCTAAAGGCACTTACTTACTTTACTTTGATGGCTACTTTTCCGGTCCCATACAGGAGGGGAACCCCACTCTCTACAGGACCTCCACTGTCGTTTTACCTTGTTCGTTCAGAGTATTTAACGTTTCATATCGCGTATTGTTCATTTACTGTTAAATCGTCACTGTTGTATGACTGTTGAAATAAGAAAGTCTTCAGTTTCCTCTTGAAAGCCTTAATGTCTCCAATCATTCGAATGTTTCGTGGGAGCTTATTATATAGTCTCGGGGCCGCATATTTAAAGGCTCTGGAGCCGGTTCCAACAGTTTGAAGCCATCTGTAACTATTCTCGTGTCGACACGATTTGTTGGCTGCGCAATATGTAGCAATTCTCTTAAGTATTTTGGACGCCCGGTTCTGATAACTTGGTGGGTTACTGTACATATTTTAAATTCAATTCTCGCTTTAATCGGCAGCCAGTGTAAATCGATTAGTATAGGGGTGATCCTTTCACTAGGTGGGACACCTTTTATCAGTCTTGCTCCTCTGTTTATTATGTTTTGTAATTTCATAAAATTCAAAGTTTTCAACTAAATCTCATGATTCTTTTAGATACCTAATTATTCATGTATCAAATTATTTCATAAATTAGTATAACAATCATACGAATAGCAACCGTTTCTTAATAATATAGACACTGCGCTTTGTTCTTAGGCTACGAAGAAGTGTGCACTTTTCCTTCCTATATTGCCTGTCAGTTGGTAACCTGTTCACTAAGCCCTCAAATGTGATTTAGCCACCAGTCTTTACCATTATTATTATTATTATTATTATTATTATCATTATTATTATTATTATTATTATTATTATTATTATTATTATTATTATTATTATTATTATTATTATTACTACATTCTTGAGGATACACTCGGGCACGCTATTCTATCTAATTTCTCTTCCTCTTGTATTGTTAAAGTTTTTATAGTTTATAGAGTAAATATCTATTTTAATGTTACTGTTCTTAAAATATTCTATTTTTCATTGTTTCCTTTCCTCACCGGGCTATTTTCCCTGTTGGAGCCCCTGGGCTTATAGCATCCTGCTTTTCCAACTAGGGTTGTAGCTTACCAAGTAATAATAATAATAATAATAATAATAATAATAATAATAATAATAATAATGATAAAAGTAATGATACTAGCTAAGCTACAACCCTAGTAGGAAAAGAAAAGTGCTTTAAGCCTAAGTGCTCCAACAGGGAAAAATAGCCGAGTGAGGAAAGGAAATAATGAAATAAATAAGCTATATGAGAAGTAATGAGGAAATTTGAAGAACAGTAACAACATTAGAACAGATCTTTCATATATAAACTTTAAAAAGAGACTTATGTCATCTTTTCGATTTTCCATTCATTTTAGTTCCGTTTCCCCCTGAATCTTGAAAATACGTATAGGATATGATGTTTTTTTCTTTCTCTTTTTTTTAACTCTTGTCGGCCTTTATTTAATTTTCTACTTAAACTTCTTGTTACTTAAAAAGAGACTTATGTCATCTTTTCGATTTTCCATTCATTTTAGTTCCGTTTCCCCCTGATATCTTGAAAATACGTATAGGATATGATGTTTTTTTTCTTTCTCTTTTTTTTTTACTCTTGTCGGCCTTTATTTAATTTTCTACTTAAACTTCTTGTTACTTACACCTGAAACGGGAAATTAAGCGAAAATTAATGGGGAAACATAGTTATGTACACGGGATTGTTTGTTGTTGGAAAACTGAAATTTTGAGGAATTTACACGATAGAGGATCCATTTGTAATGAGGTACTTCGTTTCAATTCTAGCTTCCAATAGCATATAATCAAACATTTAAGCTTACAATTGTGATTATCATTACACAAATTGCAGATTGTTTCCCCCATTTTTGGTATCTTAATTAAATAGAATAGCTTTGCTTTTTCATAAGGGTTTTATCCACTTTCCAAGCAGGTCTTACCTCCTAGGAGTTGTAGTCTAAGGTGTTTTTTTTTTTTCTGTGTGTCTTTATGTCTTCAAGTGTGTATATCTGAGGCAGCATCGGGTTATCACCCTTCTGGTTTTCTTTGAGTTATGAGCACCTTTTCGTCTGTTGAGGCTCAGGCTGGCAAGTTTAATCTTTTTATCTAATTTCAGTAAGTATAGTCTTGAGGGATTTTCATCCTTTGTGGATTGGTCTTTATAGGTCTCTACCTTAAAAGGTGTACCAACCGTGTGTCACACGATCGTACATGAATTATTTTGTATATATTATGCTTGTATCTGCGCTCTTCCCACGCACTAAAAAGAACCAGAATAAACAGTCTGCGTTTTTCCTCTCTAACATTGTCTGTATACAAAGGAGAGTGTTCTTTAATAAAGTTACTCAGTTGATTGCATCTCGCCTTAGAGTCATAAACTTCTCTCGGCCGACACATTTATGAGGCGGACGTTGCAGTTCCCATGGGAATGGCTTCAGGCCAACGGGTGGAGCGGTCGATGACGGTAAACAGGTAACGATGTCCTTGTGATGTTGGTAGGGGGCCTACAACGTCGACGTGAATGTGTGCGAAACGACGCTGAGGTTGAGGAAAGGTGCCCACTCCTGAATCCGTGTGTCGATGTACTTTGGAAGTTTGGCAAGAAGTACAGGCGCGGACCCAATCCTTAGCATCCTTAGAAATGCCGTGCCAAATGAACTTTGCCTTCAGCAGCTGTGCAGTAGAACGGCACGAGGGATGTGAAAGGCCGTGAATGAAATCAAACACCTGTCGGCGCATGGGAGCAGGAATCCTTACACGGGCCCTTTCCTTGTGATTCGACGCAGTCCGAAAGCATTCTTACTAAACATTCGTGGCAAAGAAGACTGGGTCTCCATTGATCGTCTAAAACCTGCTTATCTTCTGCCAGATGACCCGCCTACAGTTCGCCTCTCCAGATCAGGGCGCCCTATTTAACATGTACAGTATGTCATTTTTAGGGGGGGAGCCATGTACCAACCGTGTGTCACACGATCGTACATAAATTATTTTGTACATATAATGCTTGTATCTGCGCTCTTCCCTCGCACTAAAAAGAACCAGAATAAACATGTCTGCGTTTTTCCTCTCTAACATTGTCTGTTTCTCGAACATGAAAATTCCTGTTGCCTTGAGGTTTTGTATATAAAGGGGAGTGATCTTTAATAAAGTTACTCAGTTGATTGCATCCCGCCTTTGATTCATCACCTTCTCTCGGCCGTCACAAAGGCTTTCTCCTGAAGAATTTTTGTCATACGATCAGGGTTTAAACTTGAGCATGTGGCTATTACCTTGAATGCTGCTTTTAACCTTAGATTACCTTAAAACTTTTCCAATTTTCTTAAATGTGAAGCTAGTAAAACCAATATTACCTTAAAATTACCTTGAAATCATGAAAATTACCGCAAACATAGGTAATTACCTTCAAAGTTTAAACCCTGCATACGGTATTGTTATCTTTGTCATTGCCTCTATTGTTATCATTACGATTAATGATACAGCACTACAGTAGCAGGAATGTCTGACTGCTTCAAGGTCAAGGGCACCAAATTCTTCTTCACCAAAAGGGTTACTGCACTGAAATTGTTCAGTGGCCACACTTGGTTAGGGTAGAAGAGACTCTTTAGCTATGGTAAGTAGCTCTTCTAGGAGGGCACACCAAAATCATACCATTGTTCTCTAGTCTTGGGTAGTGCCATAGCCTCTGTACCATGGCCTTCCACTGTCTGGGAGTAGAGTTATCTTGCTTGAGGGTACACTTGGATACGCTATGCTATCATTTTTCTCTTCCTCTTGTTTTTTTAAAGTTTTTATAGGTTATACAGGAGATATTTATTTTAATGTTGTTACTGTTCTTAAGATATTTCATATTTCCTTGTTTCTTTTCTTCACTGGGCTATTTTCCCTGTTGGAGCCCCTGGGCTTATAGCATACTGCTTTTCCAACTAGGGTTGTAGCTTAGCAAGTAATAATAATAATAATAATAATAATAATAATAATATATAATAATAATAATAATGATAATAATAATAATAATGATATTAATAATAATCAAAATATTAATATTAATAATAATAATAATAATAATAATAATGATAATAATAATAATAAAAAAATAATAATAATAATAAAAATATTAATAGGGAAGAAAATTATTATTATCAAAAGGAAATTAACCTGCCCAATGAGTCACACTCTACTCTTACAGAGCTGGCACATTCAAGAAAAGAAATGGAGTTAAGCCATATAACAGCAAAGGAATAACTAAACACAGAAAAAAGAAAGATAAATAACGATGAAAAATTAACAGATTTACGTAAAAAAAAAATAAAAAAGGTTTTGGATTAGGTTTAATGTGGATGAGATCCTGGTGAGGGGTAAATGGAGATGGTTTGGACATGCTCTTCGCACTCCCCAAGAGAGATTCGATCGCCAAACTTTCAACTGGGCTCCACAAGGCACTAGAAGAGTTGGAGGACCCAGGCCTACATGGCTGAGGACTATGAAGCGTGAAGTAGATGATGGATGGAAAAGTGTTGAATTAAAAGCCTTGGCGTCAATAAGCGTAGGAGATGATTATGATGATGATGATGATGATGAGTTGGAGGACCCAGGCCTACATGGCTGAGGACTATGAAGCATGAAGTAGATGATGGATGGAGAAGCGTTGAATTAAAAGCCTTGGTGTCAATAAGCGTAGGAGGAGATGATGATGATTAAACTTTAAATGCTCACTCATTCAACCATTTGAATGGGGAGATCATGACACAAATTGATCACAAAATAAAACATCTATTATTCTATGCGTTCTCGAGTCCACAAGAATAAACTACAAGAATTTTGGAATTAATTCTACACCTGGAACTACAGTCTGGAGACAGTCCATCGCGGGTGACTTAAATCTCCGGGTCTTTTAGTTACACCAAAACAATCGTAAAAGTTCTCATCTTTCCTAAATAGAAAAAGCAGGTATCTGGATATATATATATATATATATATATATATATATATATATATATATATATATATATATATATATATATATATATATATATATATATATATGTCTGTGTGTGTGTGTGCGTAACTACCCAATGTCTCCCCGTCCCTCGGTTTGGGGGTAGAGGGAGCGGGGAACCTCTCAGAAATCTGTGTGTGTGTATGTTTGTGAACGCATGTGTGCTTGTGTGAACATAACTATCTAAACATTTCGCCGACATTTTTGACGGGTCGCCTACGCTAGTAGATTATAAACAGCTATCTCATCATCAACTTCCTCTGTATGTATAATTATATAATGGATATATACATTCAGTGATGCTTCCGTTTAATCTCATTATTGTTGTTGTTGTTGTTGAACACTCACCTTAATCAAATGCGTCCAATAGTGTTGTATATGTTATTATTTCGGTTTCCAACGTTCTCAAGCAACAGCTGGAATATTTGTTATATTTTTCTGATGTTTTACGTTTTGTTTTCTACACTTTTGATAAACTGTCATGCACTTTACTGCTTCGATTTATGACCTTCACGACATGAACACGGAGGTCGAAATACATAATCACTGATAAGAGGATCTTCGAAATGATTCAACTTGTCATGAACTCACATTTGAAGGGAGCCTTCAAGGTTTGGCACTAACCCCGGAGTTTTACACACTCGTAAGCGTACACTTCCTACGATGTCGAAATATCGTATGTACAGATTGTCAAGGCATATGTTCTGCTCCAGGATCAAGCTCGTTAGAAAGACGTCACAGTGTAGACATTGACGCATTTATGGGGGAATTCCGTTTCATAACCAACCTATCAGAGGTAATTTCACCGTGGAGAAAGATGAAACAGTCGATTCACTACTGAAAGAAGGTATTTTCTGACAGATAAAACTTTATATCACTACTGTTTCCACGCCCACCTTAAAGTTCTTACTTGGTATACGTATTCGGCTACCCAGCCTAGATTACATGCAGCATACTATCCACTTTCCAATTCCAGAGAATAATAACTCCGACGTTACTTTCTTTTATCATCACTAATCGACGAAATCCTTATACGTAAACCTATATGACTTCTTCGTTGTCGTTTTATCCTTTTCAGGACATCAGAGGGAATGTCTGTCATTGATTGCTTTAAGTTAAAGCGGTTCTGAAGGTGACGGCAACACTCCACGTCACTGGATCCACTAATGGCTGGCTTCACCTGACACGGCTGGCAGACCTTTAACTTGTTTGAGCTACCGAGGTTGCCAGGTATTTCTAAACGAGAAAAGGCCAACCAATAATTAGAAAAAAGGCCCACTGTTTCATGATATTACTTAAGACCAACCAATTTAAAAAAGGCCAAATTTGAGTTTTTTTTGGTCTGAAAAAAGGCCAACCTGGCAACCCTTTTTGAGCTAGCAGATGAGGAGATCAGCACGGCATCGCTTCTGGGAAAATGTAGAGTTACCAGGTAAAGAAAACAGCATCCAGTGCCCTGCATTTTTCTTAAACTTTTTTTGCCTCTGAGAGAAAAGGATAATATGTCTTACTGACATTGTAAGAGAGAATGCTAGAGAGTGTAAGGCCTATGTGGTAATATTTAACGATTATGAATTATGAGTAAGGTTTCGTCTTTGACTAGCGATGCTAAGCAACCTTTTACGATAGGTATATAACCGGAATGAAATGGACAAAGAAAAAGTCGTTGCCAATATCAGTAATTTAATAGGAAAGAATATTTTATGCTATTGTAGTCATCATTCATATAAAACCCTAAACATTTTACGTAAATAGAATAGCAAATTGGTCTGCCCCAATAGTTTTAACTTCTTTATTTCCTATTTTCCCCCATCCCCTACTGACTCTATCTCAACTTACAAAACAGAATGAAATTCAACTGAATCCATCAATATATTATATCTATTTTCAGCTACATTTTCTAAACATAAATCAATTCAATTAAAACCATAAAAGCAAAGATGTCATTTTAAAGGTTAAATATCCTTCCGAAAACCCGCTTCTGAAGTAAAGCTATAAATACCACTAGCATGGTAGGACACGTCATGTCCAAGAATCTTGGCAAGGATGAACCTGCCATCCTCACCTCGAGCCTCAAACAGATATCTATTTCTCTCGCTACTATGAGTGGGGCATTCGGTCAACAAATGCCTCACTGTCAAAGGTGCCAAACAGTCAATATATATATATATATATATATATATATATATATATATATATATATGTATACATACAAATATATATATATATATATATATATATATATATATATATATATATATATATATATGGTATTAGTATATATATATGTATATATATATATATATATATATATATATATGTATATATACACACACACATATATATATATATATATATATATATATATATATATATATATATATATATATATATATATATATATATATATCTGGAACCTGAAAAGGAAAATCCCCGGTGCCTCTCTTTCCCAAGGTAGAAATGCCATCGAGGGCTAAAAGTAATAATGATAAGTGAAGTTTAAAAACTTAATCTTCGTTATCTCCGCGAAAGAAACTCTAAAGACGGGTTTCAAAGTGATGTTTAAACGTGTAAACGGGGTATTTGGTTGTCGAACAAGTTCGACGAACGGGTTCGAAGAAAGTCTGTTCTCGTCTGACTTTTGTGGGCGGGGCTTCGTTGTCCACAAACCTTATGCATTTGTGGGTGACTGCACCTCTTCGAAGCGTTTGACAAGCTGGTTCGACAACCGGGTTCGACGAATAGTTCGACCGTGTGAACCCCACTTAAGGTATTTCTGTTCGAGTCTATAGAGCAAAAAATCTAAAAATTATAATGACAGATACCCATAAGTGAATTTCCTTCAGGATAAAGAACACATTTTGAACTAGAGGGGAACTCAGTGGAGCACAGACCTCCGCCACAGCAGCTTATTTTTCGATCTTTTGCTCGACCCTGACCTTGACCTTTGACCTCAACAAGTATTAATTGGCGTGGATTTTCATACACTCAAATATGAACCAAGTTTGAAGTCTCTATGACAACGATGTCCAAACTTATGGCTGATTACGTGACTTGGCCCTTTTCCTTAATCGTGACCTTTACCTTTGACCTTGCCCTTCCAAAATTTAATCATTTATAACTTTTTCCATAACAGTTAATTCTTCCAGGTTTCATTATTCTACGATTAAAACTGTGGCCAGGAAGCTGTTCACAAACAAACACAAAAACACAATCAAACATTAACAGGGGCGAAAAATATAACATACTTCCAACTTCGTTGGCTGATTAATTACAACGACATTTATGATATTACTAATAAATCGATCAATGGAAATAAAAAAAAAAGTGGAAGAATAAAACTGGAATTTTTTTTTTGCCTCGGTTAATCCCATCACAAATGGAGTGGCGGTGTGTGGCGTAGTTCCTCAAGGTCATAGAATCTGTAGAAGGTAAACAATTGAACGAACATAATGGAGTATTTGAATGTGAAGTTTTTTTCTTAATGCTGCTATAGTGTTGCATGATAGGTAGTTTGTTCTGGAATGCTATCTAATGTTTATATTTACGATTTGATACATAAAATATATTACGCACACAAACATACACACACACACACACACACACATATATATATATATGTGTGTGTATATATATATATATATATATATATATATATATATATGTGTGTGTGTGTGTACGTGCGTTTGTGTGCATATTTATAGGTATATAAATACACACATATTATATATACAATATATATACAGTATATATATATATATACATATATATATATATATATATATATATATACAGTATATATATATATTTATACACACACATACACACACACACACACACATATATATATATATATATATATATATATATATATATATATATATATCTTCTTTTATATCTTTCTACTATAAAAATTACACATAGCACTTCAATACGTGTTTATGTGCCCTTATATATACTGTACATTCATACAAGAATATGCGTAAGGTAAGTAATGCATATCCACAATTCCTTACGTAAACGACTGCTTACGTAATCAAGCAATTCCTACACAGATCTGATGAAAATATTCCATTTGTTAACACAAGAGAAGGTAAGAGTGATTTGGGGAAGTCCGATTACACAAGCTTAGTTCATGAGGTCCCAGTTGGTATTCTTCGCTCAAGACGAGACCGGATTTTCCTGTTACCTAATCGTCCGCTTGAAATCGTTAGTTTATCTTAGGGTTGTGGTGGCCGATGCGGTAGCGTCCCCGACTGGTGAACGCCGGATAGGGGTTCGAGTCCCGCTCAAACTCGTTAGTTCCTTTGGTCGCTGCAACCTCACCAGCCTTGTGAGCTAAGGGTGGGTTGTGGTGGCCGATGCGGTAACGTCCCTGACGGGTGAACGCCAGATATGGGTTCGAGTCCCGCTCGAACTCGTTAGTTCCTTTGGTCGCTGCAACCTCACCAGCCTTGTGAGCTAAGGGTGGGTTGTGGTGGCCGATGCGGTAGCGTCCCTGACTGGTGAACGCCGGATAGGGGTTCGAGTCCCGCTCAAACTCGCTAGTTCCTTTGGTCGCTGCAACCTCACCAGCCTTGTGAGCTAAGGGTAGGTTGTGGTTGCCGATGCGGTAACGTCCCTGACTGGTGAACGCCGGACAGGGGTTCGAGTCCCGCTCAAACTCGTTAGTTCCTTTGGTCGCTGCAACCTCAGCAGCCATGTGAGCTAAGGGTGGGTTGTGGTTGCCGATGCAGTAACCTCCCTGACTGGTGAACGCCGGACAGGGGTTCGAGTCCCGCTCAAACTCGTTAGTTCCTTTGGTCGCTGCAACCTCATCAGCCTTGTGAGCTAATGGTGGGTTGTGGTGGCCGATGCAGTAACGTCCCTGACTGGTGAACGCCAGATAGGGGTTCGAGTCCCGCTCAAACTCGTTAGTTCCTTTAGTCGCTGCAACCTCAGCAGCCTTGTGAGCTAAGGGTTGGGTGGGGGGGGGGGGTTAGGTTAGCCTATGGGTCTATCTTCCGAGTCAACAGCAACCATTGCCTGACCCTCCCTGGTTCTAGCATGGGTGGGGAGGGGACTATGGTGCTGGTCATATAATATATGGTCGGTCTCTTGGACATAGTCCGGTGTAATTTAATGTTGTTAGTATTCTTGAAATATCTTATGTATATTTGATCAGTCTCTAGGACATTGTCCTCCTCGATAAGGCAGTGTCACTGTCCCTTGCCTCTGCCATTTATGAGTCACCTTTAAATTTTAAACTTTTCAAGAATCAATCTATTCTAAAATCATTCATTACTCATCTTTATTTCTTTTTCCATACGATTATCAAAATAGGAAAGAATTGATATTCTGCATTTACTATTTTCAGTTTGTCGTTCAACTCACATTTTATTATTATTATTATTATTATTACAATCTAGGCTATAACCCTAGTTGGGAAAGCAAAATGTTATAAGCCCAAGGGCTCCAACAGGGAAAAATAGCTCAGTGAGGAAAGGAAACAAGGAAATAAACAAACAAGAGATGTAATAAACAATCAAAATAAAACATGTTTAAGGTAGTAGGTTGGCCTGGGCACCAGCCACCCGTTGAGATACTACCTCTAGAGAGTTATGAGGCCTTTTGACTGGCCAGGCAGTACTACATTGGATCATTCTCTCTGGTTACGGTTCATTTTCCCTTTGATTACACACACACACACACTGAATAGTCTGGCCTATTTATTACATATTCTCCACTGTCCTCATACACCTGACAACACTGAGATTACCAAACAATTCTTCTAAAATCGAGGGGTTAACTACTACACTGTAATTGTTCAGTGGCTACTTTCCTCTCAGTAAGGGTAGAGGAGACTCTTTAGCTATGGTAAGCAGCTCTTCTAGGAGAAGGACACTCCAAAATCAAACCATTGTTCTCTAGTCTTAGGTAGTGCCATAGCCTCTGTACCATGGTCTACCACTGTCTTGGGTTAGAGTTCTCTTGCTTGAGGGTACACTCGGGCACACTATTCTATCTTATTTCTCTTCCTCTTGTTTTGTTAAAGTTTTTATAGTTTATATAGGAGATATTTAATGTAATGTTACTCCTCTTGTAATATTTTATTTTTCCTTAAGCTTCCTTTCCTCACTGGGCTATTTTCCCTGTTGGGGCTCCTGGGCTTATAGCATCCTGCTTTTCCAAATAGGGTTGTAGCTTAGCAAGTAATAATA